>NC_065445.1:272540709-272849661 GCF_917563875.1 Diabrotica virgifera virgifera | reverse complement strand
GGATCATTTCAAACAGAAAAGGTCTTTAGTGACTTTTCTCTAAAGTTGATAATTTTTGACATATAAGCGATTACAAATTGAAAAATTGCGGCCATTTTTAACCCTCAAAAACTATGTGAAAAACTGAAAATTTTAATGGTGCCCAGGTAGGTAAATATTCTCTGTTTTTTAATTGCCAATCAAGCGTGCGCGACACTATTTTCCACCGTTGCATGTGTATGCAGTATGGTGCAAATGAAAGGAATAAATTCGTTATTTCGTATACCGCCGACTTTAAGGAAAAATCCCGAAACAGGTCGATTTTTATTTTTAAGTTATGATATTGTGACATATATGGTATACTAGTGACGTCATCCATCTGGGCGTGATGACGTAATCGAGGATTTTTTTTAAATGAGAATAGGGGTCGTGTGCTAGCTCATATGAAAGGTTCTTCAATTCTCTATTCAGTAATATAAACATGTACATAATTATTTATACAGGGTGTCCAATAATTTAATTTTTTTGTAAATTTGCCAAATGATTTAATTTAATAAAAATTTTTTGGACACCTTGTATAAATAATTATGTACATGTTTATATTACTAAATAGAGAATTGAAGAACCTTTCAAATGAGCCAGCACACGACCCGTATTCTCATTAAAAAAAATCATCGATTACGTCGTCACGCCCAGATGGATAACGTCACTAGTATACTATATATGCCACAATATCATAACTTAAAAATTAAAACCGACCTGTTTTGGGATTTTTCCTTAAAGTCACCGGTTTACGAAATAACGAATTTATTCCTTTCATTTGCACCATACTGTAATACACATGCAACGGTGGAAAATAGTGTCGCGCACGTTTGATTGGCAATTAAAAAACAAAGTAGTTTTTGATATTGTATAGCAATAAATTCTTCGGGATTTCATCAATCCATGTTTAAAGAATATCTACCTACCTTGTCAGCATTCAAATTTTCAGTTTTTCACACAGTTTTTGAGGGTTAAAAATGTCCGATTTCGTAATTTTTCAATTTTTAATCGCTTATATGTTAAAAACTGTCAACTTTAGAGAAAAGTCACTAAAGTTTTTTTCTGTTTGGAATGATCCAAAGAACCTAAAAAAAAATTTGTTCCATGCAAAAAAAAATAATTTTAGGAAAAAAAACAAAAAAAACGTTTAAAAAATTTTTGACCAACTTTTGGTCATGGTAACATGCAAATTTGTTAAAAGGGGTCCTTTTTGAGTAAGATTGTGCAAAAGATCCGAATTAGAATATTTTTCCTAGCGGATGGGCAGTGGCTTTCTGGACTATTCCTGAATTTTACGAAAGCTTGTCGAGCTTGCTCAATGCGACATTTTACTTCCCTGTCCAGACTTCAAAAAGCCACGTTCCCAGGTATATAAATTGACTCACTCCTTCAATGCTTAAACGTAAAACATCTATAAAATAATTTAGTGATGTTTTGAGAATATTATTTCTTTTTTACATTTATATAATTTATTATTCTAAACGGGAAATAAGTCAAAATTTAACTTAAAAAATGATTTTATTAACTTTTCGAATCCTCATCGGATGTCGTTGTCAAAATACAAATTATTCATTTTTTTTCTATTTTCCCTCATTTTTCCATCTTATTTTCTGAAGTTCTAAGATATCTAGTTCTATATTTTTTCATTTGTTGGCCTTACTCCCGCATTCTTCCCGCAGTACCATGGTTTTCACATTCGAAGCTTCTATTTTTACTTTGTCTTTTTTTATTGTTTTTACTTTTTACTTGTATTTTTTATATATTTCGAATTTCAGTCCAATTTCTGTATTTCCCTAGTTATTCATGTCCTTTTCCTTTGCCTGGTCGATTACTTATTTATCTGTCTTTCCTCTTATTTATCTGTATCAGTGTTGTAGAGGTTCCTTTGTTTCATTTTCAAACTTCTCCTTCAAATGTCTACACTTTGTAATCAGATATTGCTTTACTCATAATGAAATATAATAAGTTATATACCTTTCGAAAGACAGAGTAAGAAAAGATGTTTGTTTGTAAAAATACTCGTTAGCATGTGTAAAAATAAATCTACGATCACAATTACGATTCTATTTATAGAAAATACCTATTCCACGTTAGTGTACTTCTCGAACCGGCCTATCCCCCGAATAGATCCCATATTAGTACATAATTCTTTTCCAAGCTGTGTCTTCTTTGAAACAAACTCGCCAATGTAGCCGCATTTTTTGAAATGTTTTTTGTCTCAACAAAAAGGCTTTGGAGGGTTTAGGGGTTTATTTCCTGTAGAAATTTATTGGGGTTAAAGGGATCCGAGGTCTAGAATTTTAACACATTTTTTGTGGGGACGTTAGCTTTTAATTTTGGATAGTTTACACTAACTGCAGGTACTGAAAATTTTAATAGTTTTATTGTATAGCAGAATTTACGAGATAACTAACAAAAATATTATGTTTGCACTTAAGGGGAAAGGCGCAAAATATCGTCTGTCAAAATTTTTAATGTGTTTTAAATGTACTCAAGTTTTTTAATCCTGAGAAAACTAATAATTATTTTTGAAAAATTTATACGCAGAATGAAAGATTACGTTAATACCGAGGGTCGATAGTCCCTTAGAATAAATAAAAAGTTCTTCTGAATAAAATATTTGCAATTAAAAATCACTCTAAATTTTCTCTTTTATTTTGCACCCCTGTAAATTATTAAAATAAACATTATAGAAGTTTTCAGGGACTTTCTGCCCACAGTAATAATGTAATCTTTCATTGTGCGTTTAAATTTTTCAAAAATATTTATTAGTTTTCTCAGGATTCGAAAAAAATTAATAGATTTTAAAATATATTAAACATTTTGACAGGCGACATTTTGCGCCTATACCCTTAATAGACAGAGATTAAAATCATGTTTACCCCGAGGCTCCCCTCCATGATCTACAGTCACAATGAAGCGTTATACATAACGATAAACCCGATTGATTCCGAATGAGTTTAACACTGTTTAAAACAAATATGCAAACAGTGCAAACACTACAAATTCTGAAAACACCGCAAATCTTTTATACTCTGTACAAGAAAAAGTACAAATTATAATAAACTGGTACTTTACGGACCATTGTGCACAAGAAACTACACTTGAGAGCAAAATAATCGACTCACTCGCTGAATTGTACAACACGTTAGATGTCTCGAATTTCCTAAATCTGTATGATACGTGGAGAAATCGGAGAGAGGAGGATATGGGACTACTGATGAGGGGAAAAACACCTCCGAAACCGGTATAGACTCTTCCTGCACTCTCCGATTTAACCAGAGTATTATGCATCTGCTGCATAATTTTAATTCATTTACTCTTTTGTAGGAGTATTAAGGAATCTTTCTTGTTGGAACTTTAACCACGCTGAGCAGATGAGTTGTGAATTATTTAAAATTCTCTCATCTTAATTTCCTCGGCATCCTGTTTGATTTATAAATTTTGAAAATCTCAGGGAGGTGTAACCAAAGAAAGTATTCCACCTGTTGTCAATTTGGTGGTATGGAGACGATATTTATTGTCATTTTCTGTGCTACTTCGATTAATAACTTACTTTATTTATTACAGTTTTTCAAAATAGGCTAATAGTCGTAAAAAGAACTGTAGCTATAAAACTGTAAAACATTATTCATCAATACATCAATTTAAAAAGTTTGGCTGTACTAATGGCAGATGCAAACACTGCTACTCATCAGATCAACGTCGTAAAAAAATAATTAGTCAAGAACGAGAAAGTAGAGAAACCCAGGTCTGTGAAGTTGACTTGAATAAAAAGACAGTGAGAAATGTTTTGAAACAAAAACAACTATTTATGATTACCATTGATTACCACTGATTTATGATTCACACCATTGTTGTAAAATGCATACAACTTAAGAAATCTTCCCCGATTATTATATTTAACGGATGGATGGATTTCTGTGAAATTATGATAGAGAAATTCAATAAAAATTATTTTTTCAAATTATTTTCAAAAATCTTTTTTGAAAATTATTTTATTTTCAGACGAGTGCTCCTTAACAATTCACAAGAAACATAATGCATCCATTGTTCGTTGTTGGTCTCAGGAAAATAAGCATTTGAGTGTGTCTGTGAGTAAAGTTCTGCAAACAAGCTGAGAGTCATTAATATTCACCTCAGCGGGGTAGTATTGATAAAAAACATACTTAAGTAAAAAGGGATCATTCCATAAACAGGTACATACATAGATCCCTTATCGATACACAACAGTTTAATGTTTGGATTGGAATTTTGGAAGATCATATATTATTGGTCCTCTTTTCATCGAATGAAATCTAAACGCAATAAGATATCTTGAATTACTACTAATACTCTGGGCTAATTAGCAATATACAAGGAAGAGTTATTTCCAGCAATTTTATTGCTGGAATCGAATCTTTTATTGCCAGAAGCCGATGGAAATTGAATAAAAAACAGTTTAGCAACAATTGAATTGTTAATTAAAAATTTACGGTCGCTATAATAACCACAATAAATATGATACATAAGAATAACTATGATTTTTGTATAAAAAGATACTGTACCTATCTAATGTACTTTACAGAATTGAAATTGGACTATTTAAGCGGCCTCAGGAATATTTTAAAATTATAAACAATTTTTGGCTTATAAACAAATGGAATATCTCGGAAAATATTAAAATAAATTCAATCATGAAAACATTATTGGATAGAAAGCGGCAGGACGCTTCTTTTAAAAGAGAAAAACGTTTAATTCTGATGACTGGTTCCTGAGATACAACCGGTCAAATTTGACCGGCATTTACGGCAAAGATGTAAACAATAGAATCATAATTTTCGAACCATAACCTTTTTATTTCGGTCCTCTTTCTCCACACCAACTTTCATATATTTCAAATACTCATAACATAGGTATATTATTATAATAAAAACTATCGATATTACGAGTGAAAATTGACAAAAATAGCAAAATTCCAATCAAAAATTAGGTTGGAGAAAATATAATCTTAATGTTCAAAATCGGTATACGTTAAAAAATGCATTTTCTCGGCTTCCCATGGAGCAATTTTCTTCATTCTTTTTTTGTTCCCAAGTAACTCGAGTAGAGCCATCTAACTAACGCATTATTAAATATCAAACTTGCTTTTGTTTTGTTCGAATAGATTAATTTATTTATAAGAAAAAAAACTACATATTTTTCCAATTGTAGACTTTTTTAGATAAACTTACTACAACTGTACATTTTAACGTTAAAAACACAAATATTCTCATTTGAAAGCTGTATAATTATTTAAACAATCTTTATTAAAACAAATTAAAAATTTTTGTTATAATAAATAAATCAATTTATTATAACAAAACAAAAGTAACTGACATTTAATAATGAGTTAGTTGGATGGATCTACTCGAGTTACTTGGGAACAAAAATGAATGAAGAATGAAGAAAATTGCTCCATGGGAAGCCAAGAAAATGCATTTTTTTAACGTATACCGATTTTGAACTTTGAAGTTACATTTTCTCCAACCTAATTTTTGATTGGAATTTTACTATTTTTGGCAATTTTCACTCGTAATATCGGTAGTTTTTATTATAATAATATATGTTATGAGTATTCTACAGATATGAAAATTGGTGTGAAGAAAGAGAGCCGAAACAAAAAGCTGATGGTTCGAAAATTATGATCCTATTGTTTATATCTTTGCCGTAAATACCGGTCAACTTTGACCGGTTGTATCTCAGAAACCACTTATTACAATTAAACGTTTTTTTTTTCTTTAAAAGAAGAGTCCTGCCGCTTTTTTTCCAATACCGTTTTTATGATTTAAATAATTTTAATATTTCCTGAGATATTCTATTTGTTTATAAGCCAAAAAATTGTTTATATTTTGAAAATATTTCTGAGGCCGCTTAAATAGTCCGATATCAATTCTGTAAAGTACATTAGATAGGTACGGTGTCTTTTTATACAAAAATCATAGCTATTCTTATGTATCGTAATTATTGTGGTTATTACAGTGACCGTAAATTTTTAATTAACAATTCAATTGTTACTAAACTGTTCATTCAATATTTATCGGCTTCTGGAATTATAATCTATACAAAAAGGTCTTTTACATTACCAAGATATTTAATTATTGATAAACAATTACTTATCTAAAATTTTAGTTAAAAATTAAAGATTTTGTTGGATAAACCCGTATTTTCCGGGGAAAATTTTCGTCGAAGTAAATCGGGAAAAACACGCCTTTATGCAGAATTTAATTACGGTGAATCTTTATTTATTTGGTTGTTTTGTGTGTATAAAGTTAAAATCGTTGGAGGTATAGAGCAAAAATTGAAAAATCACGATTTTTGGGCGCCATTTTGTTTATAAAAAAGTAGGACACTATCTGCGGACTTTGCATACCTATATTATTAATAATATAGAATCGTAAAATTCGATTCCAGCAATAAAATTGGTGGTAAATAACTTTTCCCAAGGCGGCTGCCGTTCACATAATGCACAGACCGTGAGACACTATTTAGATCAATTTTTATGTGAACGTGTGATTAGTACAAAGGTACAATATATTGACCCCCTTGGTCACCAGGCTAAACTCCACTAGATTGTTATTTTTGGAGGAGAACGTGGTTTAACCCCGCGTTTGTTTTATATATTGTTATCGGTAAACTCTGTATTATAAGCACGATAGAAAGGTCAAAAAACTTCACTTCTATAACCGCAGAATTTTTTCAAAAATAAAAGTATCTTACGATTGAACATTTATAAAAAAAAATATGTTTTATCACTAAACAATTGCATATTTTTTCTCAGGCAATAGAACACACATTCTAGTTCTCTGGGATATAACTTGTGCCAATCAGAAGCCACTACGACTCTGACCCGATTCCTTTTGTTTCCCCCTCGTCTTTTACGTTTATTACACTTTCTATTGTTTTCAAAGTCTATCCGAATCTGGGAAATCTAGATACACTCGAAAAATTGATATGTTTATCCCGGAAAATTGACGTAGGCTCTTTAAATAAAATATTGGCCAATAAAAGAAATTCAGCAGCTTTGTTTGCCTTTTTAGTTTGGCGAAGGAAAACAAAGCGCGGACAAGGTCGAGCGGCGTGTGTCTATAAGAAGTTTGTTTGTTTCTGCCTTGAAAAGTACCGGGCGAATATTTTTAGGTTGTTTTTAATAAAAAATGGATAAACTTTATTTAACTCCCTTAAATTAAGTTGCAGTTAATAATAATATATAAGGTATGTGAAAAGAAGCGGAACATCAGATCGAAAACTGAATAATATATGTTTAATATTTTTGAAAAAACTATCGAATGACACCACGTTAAAATCCTAAATAAAAAATCCATTTTTTATTACACATTTGGATTCCTTATGAAAAATAAATAAATTTTATTCGAGACATTTTTTCGAATTGTTGATGGATTGAGTTATAATTATTGGAAAGAACGATTTATCCTTATAGCCTAGGAAAATTCTGGCAACGGTCTATTACCTCGAGAAATACTCCTCATGTTCCCTTCACAAACTGCAAAAATTAAAAAACATGTTTTTTGCAGATTCTGATTCGTCAAAACATTCATAAAATAATGTATTCAGGAACATAAAAATTAGTTTGCAGACTTTGACTCTGTATATTTTTTCCGTGATTACAACGCCATATATCGCGAATCGAAAAAAAAATCATATAGACCAGGAAGGATCTGTTTTTAGGTGGATGTGAGAGGTGGCATTCGGATTTTTGCGGATAAAGTTAGGTGACACCTTCAGTAATAATAATTGACTTATGCTCCTTCTCAAATATGTCCGGAATATTAATAAAAAATATAAAACATTTAAAAATTTCAAAAAATTTAGTTTTTTTTCTACTTTCTTTGCTTATAACTTAAAACGATTCATTTTGGAACAAAGTCGTATAGGAATAAAACAAATATAATTAAATTTTCTATCAGATACGCTAGCTAAAAATGTCTTAATTTAACATCCTTGCTGCAAAATAGCAATAAATATAAAATAAGGGGGCAAAACAAGTCTGTCTTTATTCGATGTTTTTGCATCATATAGGTTACACTTGGAACCTTCCTAATTCGCTTAGAAAATTTCTGTAATATGCTAAAACCGTCCACCAAATTTCATTGAAATTGACTTACTAGATTTTGCATAATAATTTTGCAATCTAAACTTTTTTTAAAAAATTAAAACTTTTTAAAATCTTGCACAACAAAAACTAGAACATACAAAGATTTGTCAAAATTTTACATATAAAGAAGCACTCCACCTATCTAGCACTTTACAGAATTGAAATCGGATTATTTAAGCAGCCTCAGCAGCAATGTTTTAAAGTTATAACAAATTTTTTGGTTAAAAACAAATTAGTGCTGTGTCCAGGAGGGGGTGCTACGGGCTCCTTTATTTAGATAAACTTACCCAAGTTTTATATGTATTTTGACCCGTAGAACACGAATTTTTTGGGTAAAAGTTGATCCGGGTGTCGATAAGATTGGTATAAACAAAGAACTTGAAGAATTACATAACATCGATTTTTCGCAAAATAAAACATTTTTTGTATTTATTGGGTAATTCTAAGCAGAAAATGTTCCTACAAGTTTTTTCGTAGGATGCATAGTTTTCGAGATAAACGCGGTATAACATTCAAAAAATCGAAAAATTGCAATTTTTGAACGAGAATAACTTTTGATTAAAAAATAAAATAGCAATTCTGCTGACAGCATTTGTGTGTGTTCACAAAGAGGGGATGGCATGCTGACAGCATTTGGAAGTTTAAGTAAAATTATTTCAGTTTTAATTCTTTGCATTGCTAAAAATTAATTTTTTTATTATTAAACAAAGCTATTTTTTTATAAGCCAAAAAATTGTTTATAATTTTAAAACATTGGTGAGGCCCCTTAAACAATCCGATTTTAATTCTGTAAAGTGTATTAGATTTTAAAAAATTTTAACTTTTTTAAAAACATTTAAATTGCAAATTTATTATGCAAAATCTATTAAGTCGATTTTATTGAAATTTGGTAGACCATTTAAGTAAGTTATAAGAATTTTCTAAGGGAATTACTAAGGTTCTAAGTGCCACCAAAGTGGTTAAGAAACATTAAATAATAACAGGGGTATTTTGCCCCCTTATTTTGTATTTATTGCTATATTGCAGAAAAGGTATTACCTTAAGACATTTTTGACCAGTCGTATGTCATACAAAATTCAATTATCTTGATTTTATTTCTCTACGACTTTGTTTCAAAACGAACCGTTTTAAAGTTATAAGCAAAGATAGCAGAAAAAAATCGATGTTTTTCGAAATTTTTAAATATTTTAATTTGTTTATTGGAGGATACTTGAGAAGGAAGATAAGTCAATTATTATTACTGAAGGTGTCACCTAACTTTATCTGCAAAAATCCGAATGCCACCTCTCATATCCAAAAATACACGTTTTTTTACACATTAGTCCTGGCCTAATATAAAGCTTACTTTTTCACGTAGAATACTAATCTGCAATGAAAATAAAATCTTCTATTTATTAAAGGTGTCCCCGCCCCACCACTAGGGGGTGTGAGTGCGGTGCCATGAGATAAATTTTTGAAAAATATTAAACACGTGTTTTTTATTTTTCAATTGGATGTGTATTTCTCGAGATATTAGACCGTTTCTATAATTTACCTAGGATGTAACAATAAATCGTTTGTTTACGGTTATAGCACCATCTATTAACAATTCGAAAAAATGTTGCTTATAAAAGTTACCTATTTTTTTTATCAGAAATCCATATCTGCAATAAAAAATTGGAGTTCCTATTTAAAATTCCACCCTGTGTGCGGTCATGTTTGATAGATTTATGAAAATATTAGACACGTCATGTTCATTTCGATGTTCATTTCGCGTAATATTAGACCGTCTCGATTCTTTTCACACACTGTAAGGAAATATTGAAGGGTTGGTATCCAATTAACCCTTATAGTCCTTATTTTCTACTTCTTAATTACTACTTCATCTGCTAACTATATACTTTATTTATGTCTTCGAAGTTTATTATAAACAATAATATTAAATCAGCCGAGGCATTTCGCAATTCTACGTACAATAATATAATTGATACCTCATATTGTTTTGTCGTCTATTTTATATGTAATCGTTAATCACAACAACACGTCTCATCAGTTCACTTGCGGTCATTGTCACTCCGATAGTGCACATCTGCTAAGGTTATTTAAAATTAACTTAAAACATATTAGTGTATACAGATTGTTCTAGTTATATTACAACACCCTGTATAAACAAAAACTATTGTGGTTTATTCGATCTTTATTCTGTTACTAGAACGTGCAAATAATATCAGTAACCAGATTAGTCAACCATAATTTCGGCTTAAAATGCGTCTATTTGGACGTTTCAATTCCCGATTCGATTTTCGATATCCGGGTTTTATAACGATTATATCGATTTCCGTAATGGAAATCTAAAACTGAAACAAACGCGTTTTAAGCCGAAATTGTGATTAATTCTCATTATTAGTAGTAAACAATATTAAAAAGCTCCAATAAAATTGCTTCGGTGCAGTATTAAGACAATAATTATTATACAGTTGGTTATACCTATAATAGTGAAATTTGGAAGAGAAAATAAACGGATGTAAGCTTCTTAACTAGTCATGACAGGTGACGTAATAGTGACAGATGACGTTACAGAGCCACTGTGACCGATAATTTTAATGCAAGTGTTACCTTGTTTGAAAGGTATTCAAAATACCTATTCAGTTATACTAATTTTTTGGGTTTTAGTTGATTCTGATTTTGATTTTGGTGAATAAATTAAATAAATATAATATTGTAGTTTCGCATCTAATTAATAAAAGTTCAAATGTCCGCCTATGGTTTTTTTGTCAAAAAAGTTGACGTTTTTCAATTCTCTAGTAGTTTTTATGTCAACGTCAACCTTTTTGACAAGTAATCATATGCGGAATTTTGAATTTTTATTAATTAAATGCGAAACTACAATTTTATATTTATTTCATTTATTCGTCAAAATTAGCTTAAACTCAAACAAGATTAGTATGACTGAATAGGTATTTTCAATACCAGTTTGCCATAAGGTCCCATTTAAAATTATCTGTCACAGTGGCGCTGTAAAGTCATCTGCCATAATTACGTCACCTGTCATGACTAGTTAAGAAGCTTACATCCGTTTATTTTCTCTTCCAAATTTAACTATTATAGGTATAACCATTCAAAAGATACGAGGGGATACGGACTTTCGACTAACACTGTAGAGATAAAGTAATAAATAGGCAAAAATAAAATAAATTATCGGAGCCAAATATGTAGAAAAAGACACAGAAAACAACCGCTACAAAGATGGTATGAGGATATAATTCAAGTGATGTTGAATTAAATTATGGTGTTTTACAATGTTATGTTATAATAACAAAAAATTAAAATGGAAATTTGATGTCATAAATTTTTAGGATTGGTCCATAGCAATAGAAATTCCACAGTGACTGTTCAATGGAAGTAATAAATTGTATTAAGCTGGATTTATGTTAGGAAGGGGACGTGGACGACACGGCTGTTTTACGGGGCACGTTGAAGGATCGTTTGATATGAAAAGCATTGGCAAGTGTATCATACAACGGAACGGGGCGACACTGGGGACGTGCGCTTTCCATTGTTATATGCCACATGTCATTCACGCCCCGTCCTAATATAAATTCGGCTTTAATCTCATAAAAATCGTTGCGTAAAAGACGCGCCACATTTACAGCTTTATAGAAACTGACTTTATTTTTTCCTCTTCCTCTTCATAAGCAATTCTGCTTGTTCATTGGCGGATTGATACCTCATGGAAGGTTGTCACTCCATCTTTTGCGCAGTCGGCCGGTATTTCTTCTACCGATTGGTGATTTATCTCGTTCTATTTTGACCACACGTGTCTCCCCCATTCTGGTTATGTGGTTGTTCTATTCTTTTTTTCTATTTAGTGGCCATTCGTTTATATACTGTACGTTTCATTGTCTTCTAATATCTTCGCTCCTCTTTCGATCTCTCAATGTATTTCCTGTAATTTTTCTCAGTACTCTCATCTCTGCCGTTTTGCTTGGGTTGCTCTGCTTTGTGTTGTGGCTCTATCGGATCTTGTTGATCTGATGCATATAATCTGATGCATGTCATTATTGGTCTTACACTGGCTTTATAAATTCTTGACTAATAGTGCTAATATGTCGGTTTCGCCATATAGTGTTATTAAGGCATTCTGCCAATCTATTTGCTTTTTGTACTTGGTTTCTCACTTCTTTGTCTAGGTCTCCGTAACTTGACAATGTAATTCCCAGGTATTTTACTTCCATTACTTGTTCAATACTGATACCATCAATTTTAATTTTGCATCTGATTGGTTCTTTACTGATT
The DNA here is from genome assembly GCF_917563875.1 of Diabrotica virgifera virgifera. NCBI lineage: Eukaryota > Metazoa > Arthropoda > Insecta > Coleoptera > Chrysomelidae > Diabrotica > Diabrotica virgifera. The sequence continues at coordinate 272,837,231 of NC_065445.1, read as the reverse complement.
ACTATTGTTTTGGTTTTCTGATATGAAATTGTCATATTAAATTCTTTTGCTCTTATGTTAAATCTGCGGACTAATCTTTGCACACTAACTTCATCTTGGGCTATCAATATTGCTTCGTTCCTCTTCCTTTGTTGACGTTTTTGATGATTTCATCCATGATTAAATTGAAAAGCCTAGGACTCAATGAGTCTCCCTGTCTTAATCCGGTGCCTATATCTATAGGTTCTGTAAGTTGTCCATCTATTCTGACTTCCATTTTGTTGTTTTCGTAGATGTTCTCAATAGTTTTTATGATATCTAGAGGGATTATTATACAGAAGATGGATTGCATCTTTGAGTCTTACTCTGTCAAATGCTTTAAGTCAATCAGACATAGAAATACTGGTCTATTATACTCTAGTAATTTCTCAGTAATTTGCTTTATGACGAATATTGCATCTGTACAGGATCTTCCAGTACGAAAACCCAGTTGTTCATCTGATAAACTTATCCTCTGATTCATTACGTCTTTTAAGATTTTAATTGTAAGTTTTAGGGTAGTATTTAACAAGTTGATACCTCTGTAGTTTTCCGGCTGCTTTTTATCTCCTTTTTTGAATAGCAGAATTAGTTCGCTCTTTCTCCATTCTTCCGGTATTTTATTGTGTTTTATGATTTTGTTAATAAATTTTATTGTTAATTGTTGTTGTTAAACTGACTTTATTTGACGCAAAAAATTGCTTATGAAAGATACCCTCTTTACCTTTAAAACGAATGTTGATTTTTGTCAATAGCATCCTCCAATCAAAAGATATCGAGTTTTTACTGTCGAGTTGACACACATTTGATTTCAAAAATTGATTTTTTGCACGATTGATCATTTTTGACTGTTTACCGTGACAGATTTTACGTCAGTAGGTGACATTTACTAGCAACTCGACGGTAAGTAATTCACTTACCGTCGAGTTAAAAAATCTCTTAATTTTAATTTATTTTTTGAAAGAATAAAGAAAACTAACGAATTATTTATTAATATTGAAACTTATGGTACAATTTGTTAATTTTTCTCTTCAAATACGCGATCAAAGTTGAAAAGTTGGAAATATCAATGCCATCATAAAGAAAAACGGTGGATTTAATCATTGAATATTCTGCCCAGAGGCTTCCAGGAGCTTTCAACTGCATATGTCTTTGAACGAAATATGCCAATAGAGTCTTTTCTTCGATTCTTAAATTCTTGCCTTCGCACCATTTTTTAAAACTTTGGTAGGTATTTTGATAACGGATTTTGGAGTTTTCGGGAATAATTGCGGAACACCCTTCTTCCCAAGACCGTTCAATTTCTTCAAATTCACTTTCGCTCATATTTTAATTTATAATAATCAAAATTGTACTTAAAATTATTGACAACTAAATAAAAACTCTATTCTCCATTGTTGTTATGCACCCTAGTTACTACCTAACAACCAAAGTATCTATCTTGATAAAATGAATGAAACTAGTCAATATGACGAAAATGTTTAATTTTATCATTTATAATGGTATCAATCGTGCAAAAAACGTTATAAGCATGTAGAACGTTAAGGGTAACCGATCTCAGACAATAATTGGAGTCGTCGCTCCGCTCCTTCGGACAATTGTCTTCGATCGGTATAAGACCCTTACCGTTCTCCATACTTAATATACTATAACGCGCGTAACGGACATTCTAAATCGCCCATCGCTTCAAGTGTTTTTTCTGAGAGAACGGTTCATTCTACACAAAAAGTGTTAATAAACATTTTTTCAAAATTATCTCAGCTATATTTATTATTAAAAAAAAATTACGGTGTAGACATTCTTGGTAAATCGATTTTTTGCGTGGTGATGATGATGGTCACTTCTACAATCTGCGATCAAGTATGTTTTACAGTTGATGGCCGGGAATTTCCATATTGATCTTATTAGGATGTAATCTATTTGATTTCTTATTCGTCCGACTGGTCAGCGTGGCTTGGCTGAGGGGGACAAAACCGAAATATCCTATTTTCCACGACCCTGGCGCATAAATCAGGCTGAGTTAGACCGATGACATGGATTAAGTTGACATATTCGCTTAGACCTGTGACTTAAAAGAACCCACAAGAAGTAGTATAACTTGGGATGGGATCAACCGTAGTTACACTAGATACTACAAACTATATTTTTTAGTGTTTGAAAGAAAAAGTATAGAGGACCATAAAGACAAACAAAGTATAGGTACAATGCATGTAAGAAAGTAGTTGTTTAGTATATTAGTGGCAAAAATAACAGATATTAGCGCGATACATGAAAGTTATACGACAGTTATTAGCGCGATACGTAATCACGAGAGTGCTAATATCTGCATTTTGTTCCGTTTATGATACAATATTATTTTCTATAACTCGCCAGAAACATCAGAAGTTTCAACAATTTTTCGTAAAAAATAAAAATAAATAGAATATCAAGAAATAATCAAGAGAGTAAGAGATGTTTACTGAGCAACTACTAAAATAACAATAAAAATCGTATCAAAGTGTGTTCAAAGGTTAGTAACATCAACTATAATAATAATTTTTAATTTTAATTTTAATTTTAATTTTTAAAAATGTGACGTTTTAGCAACTGACAACAGTTGACAAAATATGAAATTTCACGTCAGTTGTATAGGCTATTGATTATGTTCAAAATCAGAGAGCTAAAAGGAACTACAACGTTAACGGGATTTTATTATCTCATATGGTCAATAGACCTCTAAATTTGCAAAAACCACCAAGTGCTACCATTTAAATGGGTGCGTTTTTGAGAAAGGGGTGAATTAGTGCGAGTTCTATGCACGTTTGGTACAAACAGTTCTACCCGAAAATTGTTGCAGGTTAAATTTACTATCTAAGTGTTACATTTTAAAGTCAAAATTATTTTTTTTACAAAAATATATTCAAAAGAGAAGCAAGAAAAAACGCGGAAGAAAGCAATTTTGTTTTTTGTCCCATAACTTTTTTCCACAGGGATATTGGTATAGGCATTGCTTCAGCGAAAAATAACTTCCATCCTTCCTCTTTAAAATGGCGTTTAGTAGAAGTCTCTAGGATTTATAGTTTTCGAAATAGGATTTTTCAAAATTTGCCGCTCACAGAATTTTTGAGACATTTTCCCCATTATTTCGCAAACATTGTTCTGTAACTTTTTTCTACCCATTTCTACGTATATGTAATGATACATTTAGTAGAAAGAGAAGTCAATTACCTTAAAAATGGTCTATTGCAGGGGTGGCCAAACTGCGGCTCTTTGAAGGATTACTTGTGGCTCTCGATAAATGTACCCTAGTCCCTTTTCAATTTTGTGTTATTATATTTAAAAAAATTATTATCGTTCTATATATTTCAAAATGTCTTTTAAAATGATATGACACATCAAAAACTGCACGAACGAACATTAAGATTGGCGCGAAATAAAAGTCAGTAATCAACCGACTCCAGTCAGATTTGTATAACTCTTGCTACGGATATAATTTGTAATTGGGATTACACATCTTAAGTCGACTTTACATTACATGATTTATCATGTGATTTGTCATATGATTTGGTCATGGAGTGAAATTTACATGTTTACATTGTGTGATTTGTCATATGATTTTGCATTGTTTATACGGCTCGTTTTGTCATAAGCATTGTCATGCAGCTCGTCATGGGAAAAATCATATGACAAATCACATGATAAATCATGTAGTGTAAAGTCGACTTTAGTCATTAACGAACGAGTATATTAAATAGTCAGAAGGAGTATTGACCGAACTTCAAAATAGATTTCAAGACTTAAAATATTTTGAATCGTCTCTTCACTTTTTTCTGAATTCGTTTGAAATGAACATATTATGTAATTCATAAGGTGAATTTGTTATTACCAATGTACGACCCAAATACCCCAAAGATCAAGTTCGAAAATAAAACCATAGGTAATAAAGTTTTAATATTTCGTATTTCTGTTTTCAATAAATAAAATGTCTGTTAAAAATTTGTAAATATGTACCTTCTTTACATACTTTTTGAATACGTATTTAATTGCGGCTCGCGAAAAATTTCAACTTATGAAAATGGGCTCGGACTATCAAAGAGTTTGGCCACCCCTGGTCTATTGTATAAAATTATACGACTCTTTTAATACAAGTTATGCTTTTTCAAGGTTTTATACTTTTAATGATTTTTGATATTTTAAATGACTATTTTTGAAATTTTTCATTATGAATTTTTTTCTTGTACATTTAGGTACTAAAAAAGCTTATTTTCTTTATTTTAAAAATATGTATTGCAAAAAATTCTAGGACTATTTTTAAACAAGATATCCGTAGGGATATCCTAGGGTATCCGTAATTTGAGGAAAAATTTTTTTTTTATTTTTTTCAATTAGGAGAATATAATTGCATATTGTAACATAATTTTTAATTCCAAATAACTTTTCTTAATAATACTTTTCGATATTGTGAAATATAAAGGTACTTTACTCTTGAGCGAAATTCATATTTTTTAACATACCTCGTAGACTAGATAGTCATCAGATAAAATTTTATATCTGATGACTGCATAATGGGTTCTAGACTATGCAAAGCATTTTATAAAGAATTTTTTTTCATAAAGTTAATAATAAAAAAGTTTTCCATATGGTTCCAACTTAGTGGGACCTATTGCATATGTATATGTCACATTTTGAAAAAGTATATTTTGTAAATCATTAAAAGTATAAAATTTTGTACAACCATATCTTGCTTAAAATTAGTCATAAAGTCTTCTGCAATAGACCATTTTGAAGCTTTTCTTCCTATTAAATGTAACATTTCATATTTATACATAAAGCTACGTAGAAAAAAGTTACAGAACAATGTTTGAGAAGTAACAAAGAAAATAGGCCAAAATTGCTGTAAGTGGCAAATTTTGAAAAATCATATATTGAAAACTATAAATCGAAGAGACTTTTACTAAATATCGTTTATCGTAAATATCGTAAAAAGGAAGGATGGAAGTTGTTTTTCTGTGAAGCAACGCCTATACTATATCCCCGTGGAAAAAAGTTATGGGGCAAAAACAAAATTGCTATCTTTCGTGTTTTTTTCTTGCTTTTCTTTTGAATATAGTTTTGTAAAAAAAATATTTTTGACTTTAAAACGTGATGTTTCAATAGTAAATTTAACCTTGAACAATTTTCCTGTAGACGTGTTTGTACCAAAAGTGCTTAAATCTCACCCTAATTCGTCCTGTGCCTAGGGACTCATTCACCCCTTTCTCAAAAACGCACTCCTTTAAATGGTAGCACTCCGCGTTTTTTTCATATTTAGAGGTCCATTGACTATATGTAACAATAAAACCCCGTTAACGTTGTAGTTCCTTTCTAAAATACATAATCAATAGCCTAATAGAAAAACATAATATTTTGATTTGTCATGATATTGATTTTAAAAAAAATATTGAGCTTTTGAGTTCTTTTTCAGAATAAACCAATGCGCCATTCAATTTGTGTAATAGTCGGCTGATTTTGATTTAATTCTCTGCACCCTCCAACACTTTCATCTTCTTATTTATTCTGGCAAAGTGGCTATTTTCATCTTTTACATTTCGATCCTTTTAAAAATCGTGACTGACTTGAGGAAATTGCGTTATGTTTTCAGCTTCCAGAAGTGGAATCCTCGATGGAAGAGAACTCGACCCAGGGTCTGACGCCGACTGCTGAGACGCCGACGTCGACGCCTCACTGTCCTTGGCAATGCGAGCTCACTAACGAGGCGGGCTACGTCGTCTATTCGGCCCTCGGCTCCTTTTATATCCCCATGTTCGTGATGCTTTTCTTCTACTGGAGGATATACAGGGCGGCCGTCAGGACCACCAGGGCGATCAATCAGGGATTCCGAACGACGAAAGGTAAGCAATTTTTAATTTATTTACCCACCGTTATCGATCCTTACAGTAAATTAAAATTTATTGTATGTGTCATTTATACATAATATAAACTGCTCGTCAAAAGTTAGGGATATAGAAAATTCTGCTGAATTTTTATAGTAGATTTTTTCGTGAACAGATTAACGGATTCCGCTAATTTTTGTTTTATTATTTTAGACTGTTCTTTAGTATTTACACAGTTATGCAAAGGTTTACTCAAACTTTTTTATACTTATACCGGGTGGAAGAAAAGAAATGTTTTTCTTATGTTAAGTTTGAGACGCCCTGTAGGGAGGACGAGGTACAAAATGGGAGTATATATCGAAATCATATTGTAGTCTTATATTTTGTGAACATTTTGTTTTTTGAATGTCCCTGATATCTTTAGAAATAAAAAAAATAGGCGGTTTTGTAATTTAGCATATGTTTTAACCGAAACAAAAGTTTGAGACACCTTGTAGGGAGAAAAAGGCAGAAAGGTGAGTATACCTCGATATTTTGTTGTAGTCTCATATTTTGTGAATATTTTATTTTTTTAATTTCTCTGATATCGTTAATAACAAATAAACTAGACGATATTACTCTTTAATATGTATTTTAACTGACGACATGCGTCACATCACACATGTGAAACATAGAAAACCATATTAAATAGTAATACCGTCTAGTTTCTTTGTTATTAAAGATATCAGAGAAATTAAAAAATAAAATATTCAAAAATATGAGACTACAACATAATATCGGGGTATACTCACCTTTGTGCTTTTTTCTCCCTACAAGGTGTCTCAAACTTTTGATTCGGTTAAAACACATGTTAAATTACAAAACCGTCTATTTTTTTTTGTTTCTGAAGATATTAGTGACATTCCAACAACAGCATGTTTAGAAAACATAAGACTACAATATTATTCTAATATCGACACCTGATATGAAAAACATTGTAACTCACTTTTGCTTAGTTTACAGGAGAGCGATTTAAAGAAATTTCCAAAACATTTTATTTTTTTACTGGGTCAGCTTTTATATTTTTTGTAATGTTCTTAATCCATATTTTATAACTTTTTCTCAGCTTTTCACTTTTACATATCACATTGTTGTCAACATTACTGGTCCTGATTTAGGTCGAGTTACAATAGCAAATTTTTTCAGAATTTTAGGTGAAAATCATTGTAAGTGGTTCATACAATGATATTTCAACACAGTATGTTTCTTTGGTTAGGTGCATATAAATTGTAACTAATCAGTAAATATCAAAATAAAGAGATTATAATTAATTTATTTTATTGGTTTTACTTGAAACGTGATTTTTTTGCTCAGACAAGTAGTATTTAAGAATTTACGTCATACATATTAACAAGAAGTAGGTAAATAAAATAATATATTTTAGATTTATTTATTACAAAATGAACATTTACAATGTTACTCTGAAACTATTTCCTTGTGGAATTTTTATAATAAAGTATTTTTAATGGGAAATTAGCCACAATTTTACCAACAAAATGATTTTATTAACGTTTCGAAGCCCAAATCGGGTTTCGTTGTCAAAATACAAAATACTACTAAAATAAACAAAAATGTTGTTGCTAAGTAAAAAAATTCTTCTAATAATTTATTTAATCTTAATAAAATAAATTTAATGTTAATAAAATCATTTTTTTTTGGTAAAATTGTGGCTTATTTCCCATTAAAAATAGTTTATTTTAGAACATTTACAAATTATAAAACAGTTTATATTCTATTAAAAAATAAAAAAAATTAACCCCATGCAAACTTTTATTCAGAGTCATTATCCGAATATTCCGTTTGTTGAGAGTGGGGAAGATTTAAATAAAAACTGCTTTACCAGAGCACAAAGCAACAAGATCTTTATATTTTTAAGTGGTTATGTGAAGTAACCCATATGCTAAATGAAATTGTACTTCCCATAAATTGTGTATATTTTTATTCCTGGATTTGGTAGCCTTTTGCTCGATTTTGGTTTGCATTCTGTTTATAAACGATAATTGATCAGAAATAAGATCGTACTGAAAACTAATATAATATGTGGTTGTTCTTTATATATTTTTACGTATTGTATTTTCGACCAGAAAACTTGTCGTTTATCTATATCTAAATCCCAATTCGGTATTTTCTTTAACATTGAATTAAAGTCCAAGATGTCATTTTGACTTAGTTCTTTCAAATCGTATGGTTTTCCTGTGACTTTAGCACACCTTATCAGTGTATACCACTAGTGTGGTACATAAACAACTTGGTTCTTTTTTCTTCGCTCAATAAGGGCGTGCATTGAATCACCCTCAGATTGAGAGTGGCCCACCTCAAAAAACGTGTGTGTAATATTAATATTCATGATCTTAGCTGCATAAATATACATTAAAAATATTATCCGATTTCGATTTTGTCCTCCAGAACAATCTGAATAAAATCTAAACTCTAATGCTCCACCAGCAACTTTTCTCTTAATAAAATCAAATAGCGCACTGCTTATTTCATTAGGCCCCTTTTTACCTGTGGTTTCATCCCATGCATAACAATAACCTTCCACAGATCCAAGATCAAAGATAGTTAAGTTATACACTTTAAACTTCCTTTTATAATAAAACAATGATACCTCTGATTGGAGCGTAGTTAATATTTTTTGCAAATCAAAGCAGGCAGTTACAACCGTTTCTGTTTTCTTAGTGGTCTTAGATCTTTATCGCGATTTTTGGTTTCACGTGTAACACATTTATTTGCAATAATATGTAAAGCATATTCTTTTTCTATTTGGCCTTTCTCTGCTTTAGTGTTATGTAGATTGCAAGTAAGACACATATCTTTTTTCGGTGCAAAAAACCGATATTAAACTCAGTATTGAATATGTTTCTGTACTGACTTTTGGTGGCTGGTTTATCGCATGGGTGATTCTCTAACATCCATTCATTATATAGTGAATACAATTTGGGAAAAGTTAAAGACTCATCAAAATACATCTTACTTGTTCTTTGCCTTACGTAATGGGATTCTTTTGCTGGAACAGAGTTTATATGCGCACGAATCGAATTTTTAATACTTTCGTCTGCAGCATTTGCCCTGTTCTTGTGGCGACCACGCATATCTCCAGGTATACGGCCTCCGCCTTCATGACTACCAATTTTTTTGAATAGTGTAGTTAACCACATAATATCTGTTATGTTAAAAGTGTCCAAAAATGTTTTCTTACAAACTTGAAGTCAGTGTTCTGTCAACTGCAAATTATATTCATATGTCCAGTGTCTTCAGGACTCTTTTAGCTTTGCAACTTTCCTCTTTTGTCTGATAACATAAATATTCGCTTTGTTGGTCATGATCAGCCATTGCCCAAAAATTATTAAATACATTGAGTCTATAATTTTCTGATAATTTCGATTTACATTTTCTGATACATTTATCATTACATCCAGGTCCCAGTTCTCTAATTTTCGATAATTTTCTAGTTTTGCCAGTAAATTCTTGGCCAGAGTTCCTCAGTTTCTTCAAGACATTCATTTTTCAAACACTAGGATCCCTTTGCCTCTTCCTTCTAAGATTTTTCTTCTTGGGGTATTGTTTTTTCTTAGCAGACGTATCTAATTGTATCTTCGGTGCATGTAGAAGTTTGCACTGTCGATGTATCTTGAGCGTGCAATCCACTGTGACCATTGATTATCTGAGTTTCATCAGTAGAAGTTAGTTCAGCAGTAAATGATATAGGTGTTATTATTTTTGTTTGAAATTTTAAACTAGTATTTTTATGTGAGTTTTTACGATTTGAGGCATGCTTACTATGCTCAGCAGTTAATAATATAGAATTTACTTACTGACTACATTGACTTACAATGTTGTTCATCGTAATATTCCACTACCCTGCTTTCTTGTATCACAACTTACAATGCAGTTATAAAAACTTGCTCAATAAATGTTTCGAGAAAAACATTGTATCCCATGTTACAATGATTTAGTAAAAAAGTTTCATCAATAATTAAAAATTTTAATATTGTAACATTGGTTACAATGTTTTTTCCACCCAGTGATCAAAAATTTGCACTTACAATGAGGTTATTTTGTTAAATAACTTTATAATTACATAAGATAGGATAAAAGTTCTTAGACCAAATTGAAGGTTATCGTTTATAGATGCTATTTAAGCCATAGTTGAAAAACATTGTAAGTGGAGATACAATGTTTTTCATATCAGGTGTCGATATATACTCACATTTGTACCTCGTTCTCCCTACAGGGTGTCTCAAACTTAACACAAAAAAAGCATATTTTTTCTTCCACCGGGTATAAGTACAAAAAATAAGTTTGAGTAAACCTTTGCACAACTCGCCGCTTCGCAATAACGTCGGCGTAAGTCAAAATTTGACGAAATTGACTTATTAATGCATATCTACTAAAAATAAAATTATCTATCGCGTGAATAAAGACCTATGACGTTAATAAATAATAGTAGCTAAGAGATGGCACCAAGTGTATATATTTGTTTAGCGCGAAATTGATTATATACTTAAGATATTATTATTCGTATGAATACAGACCCAAGTTAGTTACTCCACAGAATAGCGCAGAATGTGAAGCAATTTGTGTGTTTACTTCTCGTCAAGGACGACCGATCTTATACTTTCGATTAGTTTTTGTGAAAATTCTCTCTAAAATAAGGACCCTTTTTGTAGTTAGGTCAGCGTTTTAACAAAGTTGAAGTAAATGTTTCAGAGGAAAAAAGACTCAAATGTAATAGGGGTTAACAAAAACACTTTATAAATTTATCTAGTTATCACAGTTTGTATTTAGATATATTTCTAATAAAATTGTATAGGTAATTTCTTTAAAGTAAAAACTTATTCGGGACGAATATTTTGAAAAACTCCTAAATGAGGACAGAGCGGAATTTTTAAATAACAGTGATACCAGCAATGTAAATATCTTAGCCTCACCATTACGGGTAACAACAAAAGAAGTAGAAGAAGTATGTAAGTTTTTAAAAAATAACAAAGCACCAGGACCAGGGAACATACCAGCTGAACTAATAAAATATGGCACAACAAAATTATATGAAAACCTGGCTAAACTCTTTCAAAGATGCATCAACGGAGCGGAAATCCCAGAAGAATGGAAGACATCATGGATATCCACCATACATAAAAAAGGCAGACGGGATCAATGTGACAACTACAGAGGCATCGCTGTAACGAACTCGATCAGCCGAATATACGGAAAACTGATTAAAAATAAAATCGAAAACGAATATAAAGATATAGAAGCTGAAGAACAGGCAGGATTCAGGGCAGGGAGATCAACGGTTGACCATCTGTTTTGTATTACACAGATTATTGAGAAGAAACTGGCCGTCAACCAGGAGGTGCATCTGTTATATGTGGACTTAAGAAAAGCGTATGATAGCATCCCACAAAACAAACTATGGGAAGCATTAGAGAAAACCAATATAAGCGCAAATTTAATAACAGCGACGGAACAATTGTATACCAAAACTGCATCAAGGGTGAAAGTTGGAAGCAGGCTATCGAGAGGATTCCAAATTAGCAAAGGCCTAAAACAAGGGTGCTGCCTTTCACCGACATTATTTAAGATCTACCTCGAACAAACTCTAAAACTTTGGAAACGCAAATGCAAAAACATGGGATTACCGATCAGCTACAATACAATATACACTTTGTCATTTGCAGACGACCAACTTGTACTAGCACAAGACTACGATGATATAGAATATATGACAAGGAAATTAATAGAGGAGTACAAAAAAGGTGGTTTGGAAATAAACATAAAGAAGACCGAATATATGTGTATCGGTGGGACACAGCAGGACCTTACACTGGGGAATGGCGAAATTATTAAACATTGCGACGCATATAAATACCTGGGTATGACCATCACACAAGAAGGAAGCGTAGACCGGACGATAGAAGAAAGAAACAACCAGGGAAGAAAAGCAATTACCCTTCTCAATAGCATCCTGTGGGACCAGTCAATATCAAACAACAACAAACATAGAATATACAATACAATTGTTAAGAGTATAATCACTTACAGCAGTGAAGTATGGCAAATAAAAGAAAGATACAAGAGAAAACTTGAAGCAACAGAAATGGATTTCTGGAGGCGCTCAGCAGGAAAATCAAGATTAGAAAGGGTAACCAACAACAGAATTAGGGAAATAATGAATGTGAAACACACAATAGTAGATGACATTAGTACCAAACAGCTTAGATGGTATGGACACGTACAAAGAATGTCCGAAGAACGACTCCCGAAACAAATCCTAACGTGGACCCCTCATGGTAGACGAAAAAGAGGAAGACCCCGCCTTAGTTGGAGAGAAGGCATAAATCGAGAAATGAGAGAAAGAGAATTGGATGAAGACCTTTGGATGGACCGAAGTGAATGGCGACTAGGCATCGGAAGACGTAGGAGAACGTTTTAAAACCGATATATATATATATATATATATATATATATATATATATATATATATATATATATATATATATATATATATATATATATATATATATATATATATATATATATATATAAAAACTTATTCGGAGTTATTCTCATATTCATATCCATAAAATTTTAAAATGCCTCTCCTCTAAAATCGTATTTTTTGACTTAAGCCTATGTTCTTGCGAAGCGGCGAACTGTGTAAATGCTAAAGAAAAGGCTAAAATAAAAAAAAATAGCGAAATCCGTCTGTTCGCGAAAAAATCAACTATGAAAATCAGCAGAATTTTCTATATCCCTAACTTTTGAAGAGCAGTTTATAGTCCAATCAAGAGCTATTTTCTGGTGGAATTTTGAGAACCAAGGTCGATTTCCTTGAAAACTTGGATTTAACTAGTAATTATAACCTTTGTCAAAATCTACCCTATGCCGAACTGCGCTTTTGCCCTGGGGGTGAAAACAACCCATCTAGGGGATGACAATTTTTTAATCAAAATGACTATGGAAATCGATAGAGTGGCTAATTATTAGTAAATTTTGATCTTTAATTTTTTTTGCAAAATTGACACTTTCCAAGTTATTTGCGATTGAAGCTATGCATTTTTCATTGAAAACACTCACGTTTTATAACGGTTTTTAATAAATACCTTAAAAAAATTTAATTTTATAGAAAATATCATTAAAAGCAAATTGTAGCTAATAGAAAAATAAAGAGAGTCGTGTCTGAAAGACCTATGTAAACCAAAGAACGACTCATGTATTGCTCTTTAAAGGATGGTTATTTTCGAAGAACATGGAAATGGAAAACCTTTTATCTCAAATAACTCGAATGTGGTGCATTTTTTTGGGAAAACTTAAGAGACATCTTTTATATCTCATTAAAATACATTTCAAATAAGCTCTGACTAAAAGTTTTTTTCATAAGAACTGACTGACTTATGACGAAAATAAAGTCGCTATCTGCTTTTTTCTGCTTGAAATGTAAAAATCAAACCCTCGTCGTTACAATTCTAATAGAAATAAATAGCTTTCCACTTGAAATTAACTTTATTTAGGTATAATTCATGCGGTGCATGTGATTTGACTGGTTTGAAATCCTTAGTTTAGAAAAAATAGTTGATTACCCATGAACCATTGGTGCCATTTTACTAAAAACTTAACAGAATATTATTGCTTAAAAGAGAAAACCGTTTTGAGGATATTTTAAATTAAACCGATATTAGGGCGCCATTAGAGGGCTTTAGATTCCATAGGAAGCATTTTTTATATGATAATTTACGCCAAATCATCGTAAAATGAGTTCCAAAAATTGCAGTTTTCTTTCATCAATAGCATTCGTTGATACCCTATATAAAAGCCTTGTATACAACTATTGAAACAATTTTTATAGGATTTTCTTTGAAGACTTAATCCTGTAATGCCCCTTTTGAGTCCCTGCTTCAGTTTACTCAAAATCCCAAAAATCCTCTTTTTGTCGTACTCAAAAAAAAATCATGATAAATTAGTCCGTTAAACTTACATTGAATACTTTTCACGATTCTCTGTAAATACGAACAAGATAAACTTCTTAGCAAACATTTACTTCCACCTGATTTTTTCATACCACTTAGGCCCTTACATCTATAGACAAAACCTCTATTCCATTATGGTTACCCTGATTAATGGTTAAAGCCGGCTTCTTTCAAAATCACGAGCGTCTCTCAAGAAGTTTTTTTCTAAAATATATTTAAAATAAAATGAATCAACTTTATTGAGTATTTAAGAAAATATTATTTTATAAAAATATAACAATTATTTGTTTAATAGCAATTTGTAACGATTGTAACAATTAAATTGTGAATCAGAGATTCACGATGAAATTAGAATTGAGCAGGCAAGACCGCTTTTAGAAGGATGTCCTAGGTATTATGTAACAAAAACCTAAAGTTGGCATTGAGGATCCGCCTAATTCACTGCTACGTCTTCTCGGTCTTACTTTATCTCAAGTCTTGGACTCTGAAAAAAAAAGTGATCTAAATCGCTTTAGAGTCTTTCGACATGTGGTGCTATAGATGAATTTTAAAAGTTTCTTGGGTGGAGAAGATTCCCTATATTTTACGAATAAAAAATATATTTTGAAGTTGATGTTGACCAAGAGGACGATCTGCAACAAATGAAAATCTGGTGGAAATATCTCTAGACGGAGCAGTTCATCACTGGCATAGGATGAGTCGATGGAGTGTGAAGTTGGGGGTTGCTAGACGAAGACACTACCCCGAACAAACAAACTTAAACTTTTTACAGAAACTTTATTCTTATATAAGTAATTAAATGTACAATTACATTACGTAGACCTTGAGGTAGGTCGGGGGTAAACCATTTCTCGGTAACAATATACCCTGACTACGCGCTAGAGAGTGCAACGACAACAACGGCGTCTCAGGTACTCGATCTTCCTATTTATATCTGTTATAGGTAAAAACAGTGCCAATATGTATGACCATATGGTGAGGTACTATACGTATATTAAGAATGACGTGTGCTTTCTTTGCAGTCTTTCAAATGAGTTCAATACTTTGGACTTTGCTACTATCGTAATAAATTATACAAATTGCAATTATAATATTATGACCTTATTTTTATAACAAATAAATTAGGAAAATTCCGTGAGGGTTGTCGTGTACCATCATAGGAGACCTCAAACTAACAATATTTAGAATGTCAGTACGCCTCCACAAGGGCTCAAGGAAAAAGGAGAAGTAATAATGGCTGGTTTTTTTCAAAATATATAATACTTTTGTGTAATTATTCTAACAAATAATAAGTGCGCTTTTGATACGCCTCTGGCATAGGTACACTTTAGGTTTAGCAGAAAAAGAAAAAATAGTAGGGATGCTTTGAATCGAGAACAGAATTGGCAATGTACCTACCCACTCTCCACTTTGTGTTCCTTTTATTGCGTTATATCGGACCATGGTCGCCACAAAAGCTACTTTAGTGCTCCATAGAAAATAGATCCGAAATGAGCACAGGTCTCCTACTAGGAAACTGCTGCGCTTTAGTATGATAATTTTATGACAAATATTTACGTTTATTTTAATAACATTTATATTTACATTTTTTACGTAAGCTCAAAATTTATGCAAAAAATTCAAATAACCGAGTTTTTGGATTTTTGTTATACAGTTGAAGTTGAAGTTATACCTCTTTAGGCGCGATAAAGAGCGAATTTTTATTATTCTGCGCGCATGCGCGCAGAGACAGTATATTGTTCGTTGCTAAATCTTATAAATTATGTATATATATCAGTCCAAAAAGGGTGTGGAAAAAGTATATTAGGGTTTTTAGTAAATATGTATTATTGTGTATCATTTTATCAATCAAATATAGAATAAAAACTTTATTTTTTTTTAATATAACGCGGGCACATAAATTTGATATATGTATGTACAATGTACATTTGATGAATGTATATTGATTTGTAACTATTTATTATAAGTTAGTTTTTAAGCAGTGGGTTTATCCTTAATGAATTTTTCCCTGAAGAATTAAAGACATTAGTAAATAAAGTGATGTGAATAGACAATTTATTTCGGGATTATAATGTAAAACGGTTGCTTTGTTAAGGGAGAGGCCAAAAGCCACAGGTAATTATTATATTTAGAAAAATAAGGTAGAGAAAGTTGGAATTTTAAGACTCTTTGTTTAAGCCCCAAGTAAATTTATAGAATTCCCGAAAAGTAATTATCATGAGTAGAAGTATTTGTTTGAAAGGATGCATGGGTTTTTCGAATGAAAAAAGTGGAATGAGGATGAGAGAAGGGTGAATGTTCAGATATTTTGAAAAAGGAGATTATTATGTGACCGGCATCGCAGAAGAGCAGTCAAAGTTTTCGTGAATAGTTGAGAAGCAAGTACCAGTGGTTGTTAGATAGTGAAGAGTGTAGCTGAAAAGTGGAACGAGAGACAGATCAAATTGAGAAGAAATACCTCTTTGATTCTGTAAAGTTCAAGGGAGAGAATATTATTGTGAGAAAGAGAGGAGAGAATTTTAGAGTTTTTTTGAACGAGTACTGGTGGAAAGAGGCCTGGCTCGTGTTTTGAAAAATGAGTTGCTGGTATGCTGTTGGATTGATGCTGAGAACGGAGAGGGCTTTGATGGGTAGCCTAACATAATCAACGAGGAAGAGCTGTTTGGGTCAAGAGGAGACATCATTGTGTGTGAATCAAAAGGTCAGTCAATAACTTATGTGGTAGATTTTCTGTATGTTCAGAAGTTAATTTTTTTGAGTATAAGCATATGAACTAAGATTCCAATATTTCAAAAATTTAATAGGAAGTACAAGTAGTTTTGCGAATATCTAAATTTGTTTGTTTAGTTTGTTTTATCAATGTTATATCAATGGTTTATCAATATTTGTTGAATTAAAATTAATTTAGGTGGTAAAAGTTTCATTGGGACAGTTATGCCCACAGGATTTAATTGATAAATTTCCAGAAAATTGCTTTTGATAATAAAATATATTTGTATGTGCTTATTTATGGTATTTCTGTTTATTTCTTTTTCCTATTTTGTCCCGATAAGGATCAACTAAGAGATACTGAAACCACGAGAAAGGATAAGTATAACTTAAGATAATTTAGTTATTTTTTTTTGTATGATAAAAAGGCACCCTGGGATTTTTCTTAATTTTTATGTATGATTTGCGACAATTGACTAATTAATTAAATAAATACTAATTATTATAAAAGTAAGAGAAAGCAGATCATAACAGTATATTTATTATAATTTTTGTATCTTTGGATTTGCCTTCCTCGCTAGTAAGAAAATACATATTATTAAAACATTTTTATATTTTTAATATTTCACTTTGTCTATTTGTTACCGTGATTTGTCATAATGTCCGAGAAACTGTCAAAACAATGCCTTTGTAGCGTCATTGGTGCAGTATTCGACTAGAGATCGAGAGGTCCCGGGTTCAAATGCGGACAATTGCTGTCTTTTTTTTATTTTTGGATTTTTAGAAAGTGGTAAGTATTAAAATTAGTTTATTAAAATAAAATAAACTGTTTAAAGTATCTTATTTCGTTGAAATTATATAATAGAAGTATAACTTCTTACGTGCGTACAAAGAACACACACATTCTTTTTTTTTATTTACTATTCTTCGCAGCAGGATAAATCGCTATAACATTTTTTTTTCTATTTAATTCGAGAAAGTATCAGGAATATTTGTGAAAAAACTCATAGTGCATGGTCGTATAATGAAAATTAAATTTTGTACATAAGGAAAAAGCATTTGCAGAGTGCATAGAAAATGAAAAATTTCTTTAAATGTCGCAGAAATGAGTTCAATTTTATCACTCGGAGGTTTTCGAGGTCGCTGAACACGAATATGATAACCACGAAAGTCCTCGAGCTACCTGGTGCGCAGGGTAAACCTCATCTCCTAGAGTTTTATGTTAATTTCATTCTAAGTCAGTCGACAGTCATTACTCATTATCCTTAATGCATAAAATACGTATTTAGTTAAAATTTTTGGCAACAATTATTGTTCAGAAATCATTTCTTTGTAGCATTTTTCAATGTGTTGTGTGTGTGTGTTTTATTCTTATATTTTTTTAATTTTTGGTGTTGTTTTAATAAAAATTTTTGGAAAGTAGTAAGTATTAAAATTAGTTTATTATTTAAATTAAATATAAGTAAACTGTTTAAAGTATATTGATTTGGTTGAAATCATATAATAGAAGTATAACTTCTTACGTGAAGTACACACATTCTTTTTTGAAAAAATAAGTGAGAGAGAAGTCGTTTTTGGCTACACAAGGAAATTCTTTTGTTTTCAATTGAGAAGCACATGCGGAGGCCATGCCTGCAATTTAAATTTTCAATTTTTATATTGAAAATAGTTATTTCTCAATCCTTTTATGGGATGTGCTGGAAGTTGTTATATTGAGGTTTTCGTTGGTGTGCTGGATTTTGGGGCACGTGATCAATTTATTGGAAAATACTCAAATATTAATTGGATGTACTAACGTCCAGTGTGCGAGGTGCTTGTTGGACCATTTTTTATGTTAAAAAATAAGCTGAAAAAGAAAAGTTTCATTTTTGTCAGTTTATTCTTTCTGAGTTTTAAGAGGTTCAGTTATTTTTATTGTGTATTTTTCTTGCGAGGGTATTCCTGCAGAATTAAGTACGATTTTATGTATTTACTGACCAATCCTGGGGCAAAAGAAAATAGGAGTACATTTAACGAAGATTGCAGATGCAGATGTGCGTTTTCTATCCAGTCAAATGGTGTGTTAGTTAAGGAGGACAGGCGGTAACAGATTTGATTATTTTTGAAGTTATACTTCTTTCGGCGCGATTGAGAGTAAAATTTCATAATACTGCGCGCATGCGCACACACACAGTATGGTGTTTAGTTGCTAAATCTTTCAAGTTATGTATAAATATATCAGTGCAAGAAAAGGTGTGAAAAGAATATATTTATTCGAGGCATTGAAGGATTGAAGTGTCGATTTTTTTTGCAGTAAGACGGATTTTAATGGGGATTAATGCGTTGGATTCGTGAGAATGTCAGGAAATTTTGTGAACTAATGTAATGAATAAGAAATCTCAAATTACATTTGTGCACAAGAAAAATGCATTTCAAAAGTGCATTTTGAAATAGGCAATTATTATGTGCAGGACCTACACGCTTTTGTGTTTAGGAATGTTTTGTATAAATGTACCTATTTACGAATGTTTCTTCTAAAATTTAAGAATATATTAATTTTATAATACATTTAAGTATATAGTAATTTTCTTTACAATTTTTACTTACCTATTTGTTTTTTTATACCTAATATCGCCCGTGTATAGCAAGTGTTTGCGTAGGCTAGCGGTATGTGTATTTAGTTACGGACGTGTTAGTACTTGGTTCGATTTCCCATAAGGAAAAATGTTTTGTTTATTATTAATGGTTATTGACATCTTAGACTATTATATGGACTTAAAAAATGATTAAAAATAATTAAAATAATTAATCGGGATGTTGCCCAACTATTTACCGAGTATCGACAGTAAGGCCTTTTTTTGTGCTTCAAAGCCTCGACTAATTAGTGTTTTTAGTAAATATATATATCATAACTTTTGTGTCTTTGGATTTGTCTTCCTCAGGAGTAAGATGAGTATTATTAAAACATTTTATTTATTATACTTCATCTTGTCTGTTTGTTACCGTGAATTGTCATTAGGTATGTCCGAACCGATACAGACACAGTCCTCGTAGCGTATTTGGTATAGCATTCGGCCAGAGATCGAGAGGTCTTGAGTTCGAGTCCGGAGCAATCCTATACTTTTTTTTATTTTTTTTTTTTTGAAAGCGGTAAGCACAAAACTAGTTTGGTATTAAAAAATAAATAAAACAAACTGTTTAAAGTATATTTATTTTTAAGAAATCATATAATAGAAGTATAACTTCTTACGTGCGTACAAAATACACACACATTCTTTTTTTTTATGAGAGAAAAACAAAACAAAGAAGAAAGACAAGGTACAATTTAGGTTGGGTTAAATACATCTAAAAACTAAAATAACAACGTATCATATTAATGTGAAAGAACCACCTGATTCTGGGTTTCAAACTAATTAATGTTATTCTTACAAGTAATAAAAAAACCTAAACTAAATACTATAATATGAAAACAATTAAGTAAAACTGATAAAATCAAAACTAGTAATTGAATCTGTTAAAATGGAATTAAATTTTCCTTTAAAATTAAATAATCTCTGTCGTTATCTACAGTGTTTTATTTGAACTATCATGTCTCATGCTCTAACAAAATAATTTTAGCTCAGAAATAGCTTTTCAACTTATTTCCATAGGACTTGTAGTTTTGTCGGAAATCATGATAACCCATTTTTACCCTTAAAACCTCACTCCTTCCACTGCCTGACCTCAGATCTGCCGTAAATTGTTTTCAGTTATTTTTGTCTTATTTTCTTTCTTTTCTAATGAGTTCCATCCTGTTACTATAATTTTGTTCGCCAAAACTATCGACCCTGGCCTAGACTATAGACATTTAAACATTAAAGAACATTACAAAGTATGCTTAATTACGTTAGGGCGCCAAATGGAATTAATATCAGGACATCCTTCTGCTCCATAATGCAATCAACTTTAATTGATCAATATTTATTTAACTGCTGTGTCGTTCGTTTTAACAGTAAATTGCATCGCGAACGCTATAAAGATAGACAATAGCGTTCAAATACAGAACCGATATAGATAGAATAATTTGACCCAGTTTATTAAAGTCCTTTATGCCTTTGCGTAAAATCGACTGAAACAAGGTTAATGTAATGTTTAATGATTGTGCTAAGCTTTTGTTAAAGTTCATTACTATTTTAAGCGTGGAATATCGGTGTACACCGCTTTTACAACCTGTTGCTGCCTGCGAGATGTCTTGACAGGGTGTATCCCGCGGCTTTTCAAGATAAATATAGTGAAAATATGAAATAAAGAGGATCGTTTAAAATGTATATTGACATAGCCGGAACGAGGATGATTTTAAAACTTGTTGCCGGAAATACGTGTGTCTTGTAACTGTTTTGCTTGTTTTGTTTTTTCTCGAGCCTGTACGTAGAATTTTTTCATATGTATATAATAAAACTGTTTCATATCGGCCAATAATAATTATCATAAAATTTTGGCCGCTTTAACTCGACAAAGCTTTGCTTCAAAATTTTATTTTGGTTTTTGTGGCCCGATTCTCATCGGTACAAAATTATAAACGTACTTCAGTTTTTTACAAGCTTTGTTCGTGTCGTCCAATAATAAACTCACAATTTCTTCATCTTGGTCACTCGCAAATTCATCTGCAGTAAGGTGATGTTTGTTTTCTTTGTCAATAAATTCCTGAATTATTTCCTGCAAATCAAAACTTTTTCAGAATTCATTGAAAGGTATATTTCCAAATTCGGATTTTCTGGTATATTTCTTAAGAGAGGGGATAACTGACTGAGTTGAATGTCATCATCTTTAAATTGATCTTTATGTATTATTTTGATACTTATAGCCTTTTCAAAATATTTTTTATAGTAACAGGTGAACCATTTTTACTCTTACGTGCTGCAACGGTCCATATCATAGCACTTGACAAAACTATGGCTTTTTTCTACACTTTAAAAATTATTGTTCACAGTTGCACTATGTACAATAATATTTTATTATTTCCAATATAAACCAGGCAGCACCTGTAAAAATATTAGTACATTTGGATGTTGAGAGGTGACTCATATTTTTTTGCAGAAATTGCATAAAAAATAACTCATATAATAATAATTGAGTTATCGTCCCATTCAAAAAGGTCCGGAACATTGTTTAAATAATCAAAATGTCAACAAATGAAGGACAAATTCGATTTTTTTCTTCGTTTTTTGATTATAACTTTAAAAATATTCACTTCCAAGAAAAGTTGTACTGACATAAAAGTTGCGAAATTAAATTTCCTAGAATATCGGATTGGCTACAATTTTTAAAAATTGTCACCCTTGTTGCAAAATAGCGATAATTGCGAAAATAACCATAAAAAAACAAGTATTCGCATTTTCGTTTTTCATCCATTTATGCCACACTTAGAACCTTCATATTTTAACCAAAAAAACTTTATGATATAATAAAACAATACTGTAAATTTCATTAAGATCGGTTTAACAGATTTTGCAAAATAAATTTTGCAATCCAGCTTTCGCACAAAAAATTCATTTTTTCAAAATGTTGCAGGACTGAACATAAAGCAGACAGCAAGTTGAAATTTTTTTGGCATATAGAAGAGTACCGTACCTTTCGTTTGCAATTTGCAAAATTAAAATCGGTTAACCACCACAAGGTCAGGAATTTTTTTAAGTAAACAATAATTTTTGGTGCTATGCGCAGGACAGCGGATAGGTTTGCTCTGATCGGGCATTCCAATGACCTTTGATAATGATTGATAAATTTTAATTTATACTACATTTCAATATAAATAAATAAATTTGTTTATTGCAAAATAAAAACACATTCTCTGTCCTTTGAAATAACACTTTTTTTACCAAAAACTTTCTTTGTTCATATATTTTAACGAAGAGAATAAAAGTTTATTATTTGAAAACATATGCAATTGTCTAAACAATATTTCACATGCAATAATCAATTTAGTTTGATTTTTATGGAATTAAAATATTAAAATAAAACAAAGTATAGAGTAAGAAAACAATATATTAGATAAAGATTGGAAGAAATTTTGGTGGAAATCAACTTGTGTGAACAACACCGCTGTCCTGCGCGTAGCACCAAAAATTAATGTTTATTTAAAAAAATTCCTGACGACCGCCGTGGTAGTTAACCGATTTTAATTTTGCAAATTGAAATGAAAGGTCCAGTATTCTTCTATAACTAAAAAAAAATCAACTTGCTATCTGTTTTCTTTTCAGTCCTGCAACATTTTAGAAAAATAATTTTTTTTTTGCGAAATCTGGATTTGCAAAATTTATTTTGCAAAATCTGTTAAAACGATTTTAATAAAATTTACAGTATTGTTTTACTATATCATAAAGTTTTTCTGTGTAAAATATGAAGCTTATAATAGTAGCATAAATGGTTGAAAACTGTAAAATGCGAATACTTGTGTTTTTATGGTTTTTTTCGCAAATATTACTATTTTGCAACATGGGTGACAATTTTTAAAATTTTTAACCAATCCTATATTGTAGAAAATTTAGTTATGCAACTTTTATGATAGTGCAACTTTTCTCGAAAGTGAATAGTTTTAAAAGTATAATCAAAAAGCGAAGAAAAAAAATCGAATTTTTCCTTAATTTGACATTTTGATTATCTAAACAATGTTTCGGACCTTTTTGAGTGGGAGGATAACTTAATTATTATTATATGAGTTAATTCCAAGCAATTTCTGCAAAAAAATATGAGTCACCTCTCAACGTCCATCTCAAAACAAATGCGCCCTGGACTATTAATGCTTCCATAAATATTTTATTTAGTCTGAATACAAGAATAAAGACGAAAGTATACAGCTTTGTCTCACTATTCTTGTTATATTTATTTTATTCGACAGTTCTTATCTAACTTTTGTGGTGCTAGTATAGATTTGTATTTAGGTTAACTATTTAGATGGGAAATAAGCCACAATTAAATTGAAAAAATAATTTTATTAACGTTTCGACGCCATTTTATTAACAAAATACAGCAGTATTTTGTATTTTGAAAACCGCACCCGATTTGGGCGTCGAAACTTTAATAAAATTATTTTTTCAATTTAATTGTGGCTTATTTCCCATCATAAAATTGCCACAAGGAAATAGCTTCAGAACAACATTGTATTTAGGTATGTCTAAACCTTTATCATTCAATCCAGTCTCTTTCAATATTTCTATTCGCGGTGTGCAAGTACTTGGAAAGGGAAACGAGAAACGACCGTGCGCGAGTCGCGGAGAAATATTGCAACTATCTTAAATAATTCATATTGTCAATTGAAATTGTCAAATTTACGTATATTTCATACCTTCTGTCATTGACTCAGAAAAATTATATATTGCTCCACAATATTGATATGATATGCAATTATTATATAAAGGTAAATTTAATTAATTGTATTTTGCTTGCAGTACTGCATTTTAATAACTGATTTTATTTGCTACATACAATTGTTTACGTTTGATAAACATAACCTGCATCTTATTTTTTCTTCTTATTATTTTTTTGGACTATGGTCTTGACAATTATCCAGCAACCAGGACTAATATAATTGGCCAATATAATTAAAAGTGCGAAAAAAAGTACAGAGCGTAGAAATAGAGGTCGCTTTGCCGAACTTGCACGGTCCCAATAATGTCAATGGCCATTAGTTGTCGATTGGGTAAGCTAAATAAAAAAAATATTTCTATCAGTTTCCTATGTAGGACCTTGTCAAAAGCTTTTTTAAAATCTATTGCATAGACGCATACATTTTCATTTATATCTCTGAATCTCTTTATGTGTCAGTATGTGAAAACTGAACAAGGCGTATCTCGTACCCAAGTCACTCCTAAATCTGAATTGAGTAGTTTCAGGAAGATCCTTTTTCTCCTTTTTCTCACAAAAACTTCAGTATTTCAACATTGACTTGATTGGGGCCAAAACTGTTCCCTTTTTTGTTTGTATTGCCCATATTTATAACCTCACTTTCTGATAGATGGGTTTCTTATGACAATCTTTATATACCTAGTGTTCTACCCTTTCATCTTCAAATAATTTATAAAGCTTAGTGTGAAAACCTCGTATCTCATACGAAAATTTTACAGGAGATATTTTAAACTTAATTTCTGCATACTATAACTTAATACGAAAAAACTTTATTTACATATTATTGATTCTGAGTATGTTTAGATCATTACACATATATTTTTTACATATATCTTGGGTAAGAGTGTGCAGAAATTCAGTTTAAAGTCACTCATGTAAAATTTTCTGTAAACTGAGATACAAGGTTTTCACACTAATCCATCCAAATGTAGCTTTTCCATTTTTTAACTGTTTATTATATGGTAGGCTTGTCACGGTTGTTTTTGCTATTAAAAAACAGTGAAATATGGTTTGTATGTTGTACGGTACCAGAAAAAATACATGATGCTGCATATTCATCAAATTATACAAAGAGGATCGGGTTTAGACTAATATTTTTCTTTTTATAAAATCGATTACTAATTTTGTGTTCTTATTGGTATTTGGATAGAAGGGTGTTTGCCAATTTGTGAATTGAATTGAATTTTGTTAATAAATTTTATACATTTAACGCATGATCAGATCCACGCTAACCAAGTAGGTACTTATAACAAAAACAAATCAAAGAGAAGGTTGCAGTAAGATGTCACCAACATTGATGAATATAATTAGTTCAGAATAGTTTCTAGAATATGGTCCTCTTCTGCTTCTTTTTGTGTACTCACGACTCATTGTCATTCCATCGTTTTCGTGGTCTTCCCACTGATCGTCTTCCTATTGTGGAACCGTCTCTCGCTATTATTACTACTCTATTTATTGTCATTCGGCTTATATATCTGTACTTTTAGCTCTGTCCCATAGTATCTTACCATCGATTTTTCTAAGTGCTTTTATCTCTGCTGTGTGTACCATTATATATTTGTCCTCTCTGTGTCAGGTCGTATTTCTGCCGCGTATGTCATTATTGGTCTGATGACTGTTTTGTAACTTCTACCTTCCATTTCTTCCCCAATATTTATATTTTTTCATTATGTTTCATTCGGGCAACCTGCGGCTCTGTTTGCTGTATTCACTTATTTCACTAATCTTATACTTCTGTTTTTAGCTTTCAGTAGCTAAATAGTATGTTTCCTAGATATTTAAACTACATAACTTATATTATCTGACCCTACAGTTCTAATTTATTATAACCATAAAAATATTAATTTATTATAACCATGCATTTATTCATTTTTTCTTTTTTAAGAAAATAACATTTTACACTTTCTGGCGGTTATATTAAATTGGTGCAGCATACGCTGTAAATCATCTGCTTAGACATAGCCATCTTTACTTTACAAGCCATGAAGAGAAAAAGGCAACGTCGCAATTGATGACGTCCGTAGTCTGACTTTCGGACTACCGCTTTCGAAACTACGATTTTAAAGTACACATTCTGGTAAAATTTATAGTATTTTTTGAGTCGAACAAGAGAATATTATTAATTGGAAGTTTGTACAAAATAATATTAAAAGTAATTCCTTGTAAGTAACGTTTATTATACAAAAAAAAAACAATAACAAGAATATAAACGGGATTCATTTTTTTCGAATCCTAAGAAAA
This sequence comes from Diabrotica virgifera virgifera, assembly GCF_917563875.1. Taxonomy (NCBI): domain Eukaryota; kingdom Metazoa; phylum Arthropoda; class Insecta; order Coleoptera; family Chrysomelidae; genus Diabrotica; species Diabrotica virgifera. Next base: position 272,811,040 of record NC_065445.1, on the reverse strand, counting down.
CTAATAAGTATTTTTCAAAAATTTAAACGCAAAGTGAAAGATTACGTTAGGACCAAGGACCCAAAGTCCCTGAAAACTTCTATGTTTATTTTAATAAGTTACAGGGGTGAAAACCTAAGAAAATTTAGTGTGATTTTTAGTTTCAAATATGTCATTAAAAAAAACTTTTTATTCATTATAAGGGATTTTTGGCCCTCGGTAATAAAGTAATCTTTTATTCTGCGTTTAAATTTTTCAAAAATACTTATTAGTTTTCTCAGAATTCGAAAAAAATGATTACCTTTAAAATACAGGCGTCAAAATTTTTCATTTTGTTCCTTTCCCCTTAAAGTTTGTCGCACTTATTTAGAAACACCCTGAATTGATAGAGAACAAATCTAGTTGTTAAACATAAGCGAATTAATAAAAAAAACAGAATATTAAGAAAACCGGTGTCTATAGTTGGGTTTTAATTTCAGTATTTTTTAAATGCCCGGTACACCATAAAAATTTAACTATTTAGCAACAATATTATTACAGCGGTAATGTTAAAGAATTAGGCTATAACATATTATAAAAATCACTTAAATCTGCCAACAGGTTTAGGAAATATGAGACATTAAAAATGACAAAATTTTTAAGTGGACGGATTTCTATATGCACGCAAGTTTATATAAAAATATATTATATTGAACTAAAATCATCTTAATAACATACCTTTTAATGTTCTTTATAATTTGGAGCACGAAATATTGTAAAATATTTCAGTTTCTCTGTAAATAAAGTGAAAATTATTTAAAAACAAATGAGAACTGTCAGAATTAGTCGGTCTACCAATAGATGTTGCCAAGTTTCAACTTCATGGCTTGTTAAGTAAAGGTGGCTATGGCTTAGCAGATTATTTTAAGTTGTTTTCTGCCATTTGGTATAGTTCTTACATTTTTATTATTTCATCCACAAGCAAGTTGAACAATAGAGAACAAAAGGAATTCTTCTGTCTTATCCCATTGCCAGCTTCAATTGGGTCAGTTAGTGATCCTTCTATTTTTAGTTTTATTGTGTTGTTCAAGTGGATATTTTCGATCGTTTTCATTATTCTTAGAGGTATATCTCTTGCGTATAATGTGGACAACGTCCTTTAATGTGACCCTGTCAAATGCTTTCTTAAGGTCCACGAAACATAAATATCCGGTTTATTGTATTCTAATGATTTCTCTTGCACTTGCCTCTTCCCGACCTAAAACCTAATAGTTCTTCCAGTATAATTTCATTCAGCTTGTTTGTTATCAATTTGGTTGTTAATTTTAATGATTTGTTTAATAAATTAATTTCTCTGTAAATCGCTGGGTCCGATTTGTCTCCCTTTTTGAAGATAGATATATTAGGATGCGTGATTTGCATTCTTGTGTTATATTATTCTATTATTATTTGACTAGTTTTCCTAGTTGTTTGGTCAAATTTGGTTCTCCGTATTTTAGACGTTTATTTGGTATTTTTTCTCTCCAAATGATTTTTTATTTTTTATATCATAAAACGCTTCCTAAAAGATATAAAGCTAGGAGAGCTACAGTTGCTAATTAAAATGTCCTAGAAGGAAATTCAATTAAAAGGAAGACAACTATCTCATATTTCATAATAGCCTAATAAAATAAAAAAAGACAAAATGTAAATTCGTACAGGTTAAAACAAATATTATATTAAAGTTTAGGTGGGTACAAAAGATATTTTCAAGAAAGTATCCAAATCATACAAGGGGATCATTGTTTAAATGATTAAAAAGGGGTCACTTCTGCAAAAAAAAATGACTTTTTTAACTGCTGAGGTAATCCATTTATTAGTGAAGGTCTATGGGATTTTTTTCTGCAAAGTTGAAGAGAAAATCTTTCACATAAGACTTACTAAATTAAATTTGACCCCCTATTTAGTTAAATAATTGTGTATAAATCTTTAAAAACAAATTTGGAAAAAAATATTTTTAGCGTTTTAAATAGTCACTATAAAATATCTTTTTTTACAGACTGAGTTGCGCTATGTTACCAGTATTAAGCAAAAAAAATTGGTCAAAAAATATTTAATATTTTTTGTGATGTTGAATTTGTTTATTAAATGTTACTATATTTTCAATTACAAAAACGCGGTTGTTGCCAAAGAAATATTCACCTGCTTAAGATCTCATTATTTTTATTTTTATGTATATTTTCGATAAATGTATTGATAAATTCGAATTTCAATTAAACTCCCCCCTAAAATGGCATTTGAAAATTATTCAAATTTGTTTATGATTTGTTTTTTTAATAACGTCGCGGGGATTAAGTATTTTGAAATGCCGTTTCGATAATTGGGTTCCTGGGAATTTTTTACTAATTAACAAAATTTTTTTGTCGTTTTTTCTTCTTTTTTTTTTTGGAGTTATATTACTACGGGCCCTTTTAGGGTTAAATTTTATTAAGAATGTCGAATCTCTGAGTTGGAGATTCTAGACCTAAAAATATTAAGATTTAACTAAAATATTTTAAATAAAATGTGGCTACTTACTGAGTTACAGGGTGTTTTATTTAAAAATTTAAAAATTATTTTTGACCAAGTACTTTAAAACCATTTGTCGTATCCTTATCATACTTGGCAGAAAGTGTAGCTATTATACACTCTACTAAATTGTGATTAATAAACGTTTCTAGCTAGTGCCAGAGGCGTACGACAGGGGATAGTGAATGATTGACCCATCCCAAATTCTACGCCACTGAGTGAATTACTATTTTAGCGAAATTTTTCGATTATCCAATACTTTGTATGTAAATAACTTTATTGGTATCGATAAAGTCATCAGTTTGAGAGATATTGGAAGTTTAAAATGAATGAATGAATGAATGAATCAAAATAACTATGCCGTTTCATATTTAACGTCCAATATCTCGAAAACTAATGACTTAATCGTTACCAGTAAAGAGTATATTATTTACATAGAAAGTATTAGAGAATCGAAAAATTTTACTAAAATAGTAATTCCCTCAGTGGCGTAGAATTTGGGAAGGGTCAACCATTAACTATCCCCTGTCGTACGCCTCTGGTAGTAGCTAGAAACTTTTGTTTAACACAATTTAGTAGACTGTATAGTACTTACACTTTCTGCCAAGTATGATAAGGATACGTCAAATAGTTTAAAAGTACTTGGTAAAAATAATTTTTAAATTTTTAAATAAAACACCCTGTAACTCAGTAAGTAGCCACATTTTATTTAAGTGATTTTAGAACAATCTTAATATTTTTAGGTCTAGAATCTACAACTTAGAGATTCGACATTCTTAATGAAACTTAACCCTAAAAGGGCCCGTAGTAATATAACTCCAAGAAAAAAAAAGAAGAGGAAAAAAAGACAAAAAAAATTGTTAATTAGTGAAAAATTCCCAGGAATCCAATTATTGAAACGGTATTTCAAAATATTTAATCCCCGCGACGTTATTAAAAAAACAAATTACAAACAAATTTGAATAATTTTCAAATGCCATTTTAGGGGGAAGTTTAATTGAAATTTGAATCTATTAATACATTTATCGAAAATATACAAAAAAATAAAAAGAATAAGATTTAATACAGGTGAATACTTCTTTGGCAACAACCGCGTTTTTGAAATTAAAAATAGAGTAACATTTAAAAAACCAATTCAATATCTCAAAAAATATTAAATATTTTTGGACCAATTTTTTTTTTACTAATACTGATAACATTGCGCAACTTCTTCTGTAAAACAAGATATTTTATAGTGCTTATTTAAAACGCTAAAAATAATTTTTTGAAAATTTGTTTTTAAAGTTTTATGTATAATTATTTAAATAAATAGGGGGTCAAATTTAATTTTGTAAGTCTTATGTGAAAAATTTACCCTTCAACTTTGCAGAAAACAATCCTATACACCTTCATTAGGAATTGAATGACTTCAGCAGTTAAAAAATTAAGTTTTTTTTGCAAAAATTACCACTTTTTAATTATTTAAACAATGATCCCCTTGTATGATTTGGATACTTTCTTGAAAATATCTTTTGTACCCACCTAAACTTTGATATAAAATTTGTTTCAACCTGTACAAATTTACATTTTGATTTACATGTAGTCTAATTTTATTTTACTAGACTATAATAAAAGTCTTATACTATCGACATAAATTTATGATGTTTCATCCTGTACCTAGACAAATTTAAAGTAATTGGCAGTAAGAGGCGCTTTAGTAAGCGCCTCCATTTTCCACCCTTTCCCGCTTAATCTTTATTAACCGAATAGATGGATCAGTCAACACGATCCAAGGAGGAAACTAAGATGAAATTAAGGGATTATAATGTAATTTGACGGTTTAGCACCATAATGCTATAATGGTATTTATGGATCATTTTTAGGGGGAAGCTTACAAGAACGTATATATCGGTCCTCAACAAAAATGAATAAAATCTGTTTTCCGAATATTTTCTTAAATTAAGTGTATGTATGATAGTTTCGGTACTCCTAGCTTTTGATTTTATCACTGGTACCCAATTCTTGTAGCAACAATTCATAAGTTTTAACGTTTTTCTAAAAGCGTGGAGAAATCAAAAACAATGTTCTTTCCGGATTCTTCTCAGTAAATTCTATGATTCTAATAAATGAAGAATGAACCAACAACCAAGAGATAAGAGCGCGCATCGGAAAAGCTAGATCTACCTTCACCCAGATGGAGACCTTTTTCAAGGGCCACAACCTTTCTCTTGGTAAAAAGTAAGAATGCTGAGATGCTACGTCTTCTCTGTCCTTTTTTTATGGTGTTGAATCATTAATAAACGAAGATATCTAACAATAAAACACTGAAAACGTTTGTTTTCTATACTTCCACAAAATTTATTATAACTAAGTGACTACAGCTGTTTCGGGAGTGCCTTTCTCAAGTGATATAGTTTACAATGTGTTTGCCTTTTTAAGTCTTCAACTGAAGAGGTTGAGGAGTGGGGAGCTGTTTGTCTCGAGTTGGTCATTCAGAATTATATCTGTATTTTTCAGTTTATTAATTTCCATAGATTCTAAAAAAGATAGCTTAAGGCCTTTATTTTGAATATGCAGAATTTGAAACTCTTCATTGAAGGAATAGTTATTATCTAGAAGGTGAAATGCGTATATAGAAGTGTCTGTTTTTCTATTGTTGAATGCCCTTCTGTGTTCTGCTATCCGTTTGTCAAACGTTCTGCCAGTTTGACCGATGTACGTTTTCGGACAGTCACCACAAGTTAGTTTGTACACACCACTCTGTAGTTGCTTTCTCTTTCGGCTTTTATTGTTCTTAATATATTTGCTTAAGTTGTTGTTAGTTCTGAAAGCTGGTGTTATTCCTTTCTTTTTTATGTATCTGGCTATTTTTGTTGTTATCTTGCCAGTATATGTGAGAGAGCAGAAGGTACTGGGTTCTTTCTGTGGTGGTGGATACACTAATTTCAGGGCTTTCTTACGGAGTTATCCACCACCACAGAAAGAACCCAGTACCTTCTGCTCTCTCACATATACTGGCAAGATAACAACAAAAATAGCCAGATACATAAAAAAGAAAGGAATAACACCAGCTTTCAGAACTAACAACAACTTAAGCAAATATATTAAGAACAATAAAAGCCGAAAGAGAAAGCAACTACAGAGTGGTGTGTACAAACTAACTTGTGGTGACTGTCCGAAAACGTACATCGGTCAAACTGGCAGAACTTTTGACAAACGGATAGCAGAACACAGAAGGGCATTCAACAATAGAAAAACAGACACTTCTACATACGCACTTCACCTTCTAGATCATAACCATTCCTTTAATGAAGAGTTTCAAATTCTGTATATTCAAAATAAAGGCCTTAAGCTATCATTTTTAGAATCTATGGAAATTAATAAACTGAAAAATACAGATATAATTCTGAATGACCAACTCGAGACAAACAGCTCCTCATTCCTCAACCTCTTCAGTTGAAGACTTAAAAAGGCAAACACATTGTAAACTATATCACTTGAGAAAGGCACTCTGCCGAAACAGCTGTAGTCACTTAGTTATAATAAATTTTGTGGAAGTATAGGAAACAAACGTTTTCAGTGTTTTATTTTTAGATAAAATGAACTTCCGTCAAGTAACGGTCGAATCCATCAATTATTTAAACTAAGATATGTGCCGAAAATTGAGAGGGTTTGAGATGTGGCTATATCGAAGAATTCTTAAAATCCCGTGGACTGATCGGGTCACAAATGAGGAGGTCCTTAGAAGAATGGGGAAGAGCCGAAAGGTACTAACCACCATCAAATCTCGAAAGTTGAAATACTTTGGACACATTACCAGGGTGAAAATTTTCCAAAGAGTTTTAAAAAGGAGTAACAGTTAAACGTTAGGAGACGTCATGCCAACATTTTTTTCGATCATTTTCAAATAATTGATTAAGTTGGCAGGACTCAGAAAATTATGAAAATTTCATTATTTTCATTACATGTTTGTATATCTATATACTCTATTAGTCCTTTTACAACCCTCCTGCACAAAAAATGTTCTTCATAAAATTGACAGTATCCTGTCATTCTATGGATATGGCAGTCGCAAGTCCTCATTTTTTTCCTCGTGAAAAATCTAATTTTCACAGGAAAATGTCACAGGAAACCCGTGGATTTTTCCATAAATTGTAAGTATTTTTTCTTACCTTCTAGTATTGCAAAGGGGAGGACTTAGAAAATCGTGGTTGAAGTTCTGTTAATATCTCCCGGTTTATAAAGAAAAGCGTTTAATAAGGTTTAAATTAGGATTAAATTAAAGGAAAATAATAATCTTAAAACAGACTTACATAAAAAAAGAGAACCATTAACCATTTTACATCTAACATATTAGCTCTTTTGAACAAAACCCAAAGAACTCCAAATTGTCTACGTAACGGTCCAATCATTTTAGACTAAACCCAATCGTAACTGTTAATAGTAATAAGGAGATTAGTAAATACCCCAAGCTAGTGTGAATTTGATACAAAAGTCGACTGAATACAAACTGCAAAAGTGCAAGACATTTTCAAAAGAAGAAATATATCAAATAAAGGGTACAAGCAAAGAAGGTGCTATGTCAATTTTTGCAGAAAATGAGTTTCTGGTCCCCTCTGTTAACCAGCAATCTTGACTACCATTCTATAGATCAATCACCGCTGTAAACGTGTTCAGTCAGGAATAACAACATATTATATTTTAATTTCTCTAGTCAGGCTAAGAAGGTGACAAGTACGCGCGGTCCTAGCGAAAAAAATGCTGTCATGTTGTACACATAGGCTGATGCCATCGCTGTAATTAAAGCAAAATTAGTAAATAAACGAGTTTATTTACTAAACGATCAGTGCATCAATAATAAACAAAAACCATAGAGTCCTAACCTTTAAACTCATTTTTCTCAAAACTTATTATTTTGACATAGCACCTTCTTTGCCTGTACCCTTCAAATTTATTTTAATACTACAGATAATAAATATGGAACCCGACGAATTGTTTGCAAATGAGCGTCTACTTTAAAAAGGTCTCTTTTTGAAGATATTCTTCTTTACCGGCGAATCGATTGAGGGTAAAATTTGATTAATCCCCGCGCATGCGCACACCGACAGTATGGTATTAGTGGTTATACGGGCTCTGATTGGGTGTTGAAATTTTGAAATGATCTGTCAATAATTGTTCAATATGGAGATTATCGGTTAACAAAAATATTGTATAATATTAGTTTTTATTGATGTTTGGACAGAAATAAAATCAAATTTATAATTATAGTGACTTTTTAAATAGTTTTGAAAAGCCGCAGGTACGTAATTCTAAATGTTTCAGTTGGAAATACCTAATAGTTTCAATACCTATCTATTTGGAAAATGTAAACAAAATAACGTAGTTACCTATTAGTAGGCAATGCTTTAATTTACATAATCTGATTACGAACAAACTTTTTACAAATCGTCATCTCATATATCATTTTCTTACTCTATATTTTGTTGTATTTTATTTCGACAAAAATCAAACTAATAATTTTATTAAATTCATATAAATTTATGGTGTAAACGTTTAGTTTGTGTATATTCCCACATGACGTACACGCGAATGTGGACTAGTTTGAAATGCCGTCAGCTTTCGTACTGCGCGGTAGACATCAAGTGGGTTCGAGCCCCAAGCAAGTTATTATTTTTTTATTTTTTTATATATTTTATGATTGTAAGTATATTATTATATAATTTTTGAAGACATTCTTCTTTTTTGAAAGTGGTAGATAAGAAAGTTAATTTGATTTTTAAATAAAATAAGTACAAATAACCTTTTAAGTATATTTACTTTGTTTAAATTACCTATTATATAATAGAAGAATATCTTCTTACGTGCGTACAAAGTACACACATATTCTTTTTTTCTTATTTTTGTATAGACATGACTCTGTCTGTTTTTTCAATGTACCTCCAGTAAATTGTCGTTCCATCGTTTTCGTGGTCTTCCCCCACTGATCGTCTTCCTATTGGGAAACCGTCTCTCGCCGTCCTTACTACTCTATTTGTTGTCATTCGGCTTATGTGGTTATTCCATTCTATTCTTCTGTTTTATACCCAGTTATTAAAGTTGTCCACCTTGCATTTCCATCGTATATATGTAGTTCTAGCTCTGTCCCATAGAGTCTTACAATCGATTTTTTAAAGGGTTTTCCTCTCCGCTGTTTCGAGCAATCTTTTAGCCTTCTCTGTGTCGGATCCTGTTTCTGCCGCGTATGTCATTATTGTTCTGATGGCCGTTTGGTAAATTCTGCCTTTCATTTCTTTCCTGATATTTTTATTTCTCCATATTGTGTCATTCAGGCAACCTACGGCTCTGTTTGCTCTATTCACTGGATCTTCCACTTCTGTTTAGAGCCTTCCGTAGTTAGCTAGTGTGATGCCTAGATATTTAAACTCCATCACTTGTTCTATTATCTGACCCCCCAGCTACAAATTACGTCTTATTGGATTTGCTGTTATAACCATGCATTTTGTCTTTTTTGGGGGAAATTAACATGTTAAATTTTCCGGCGGCGGCGGTTATATTAAATAGGTGCAGCATAGGTTGTAAATCATCTCACTTTGAGAGATTAGCATTGCATCGTCTGCATAGCAGATTTTTGAAGTTATACTTCTTTAGGTGCGTTGGGAGTAAACTTATATGTGCGCGAATTCATCAAAAGTCTTGGTCCTGGGCGCAGCTTAAAAACGTTGGGTAATTACTAGAGAGCGGAATATATGCAACACAACATTACCAAAATATGCGCATATATATATGCATTACTTTTACTACAAATATGCAGGTATTTTTTCTAAATTTGTCTAAATATGCAAATGCATATTAAAAATACTTAAAAATAAAACAATATATTAAGTCGTAAGATCTTCAGAAAAGTTGCCTTCAAACATACGTACAACTTTCCTCGAACAATCGAAGCCCTCATTTTTTTCTAAAACATTTTTTAATTTATTTCTAATTGTAATCCCTGTATTTCCGGGAATGTTTTGACAATGAGCAGAAAAAGTGTTAACAAGATTAACCGAATCACTTAATTGTAAATTCCTTTGTTCTAATGACTTTATTAGATCTGATAAAAAACTAAAATTAACTTTTATGAACATAAGTTCTTTAGCAATTTGTACGTTACTTAAAGAACAAAGTACGTTACTTAAGCTGAAGAACAAAAGCGGAATTGTCTACAATTTGATGGATTTTTGTATTTTGATGCTTCTCTCTATGTCCGTCTTTATAGAAGTAAAAGCGAATTTGTCGAATAAAAACACTCTTTCCAGAAAAATTTATTTTGTGGCACATGATGCTTTTGTTTGTCAGTTCCTCATTTAAAAAATGAAATGTGAAAATGAATGTAACTTACGATTTTGGAACAGGCCTTGCAAAATACTTTGTCTCCACTTAGCTTTAACTCGGGAAAACACTTTATCCAAGCACTTTTTTGAATGGTAGACATATTTAAATTTAATATATACCAATCACTTCAAAAACACTAAATACGATACAACGTTTACTTTAAACAAATGTTGGCCGGAAACTGACAAAATAATTATTAGACCCTTAAAAGCAGGTAGGTACCTACGACTTGCTACGCTAATAAAATAATATTTTTCTGGGAACACCCATAACTGTTAAATTCAGGTAGTAATGGGAAAGTCTAGATGAGCGATACATAGATAAATAACGAGCTCGTTCATATCGAAGTTATAAAACTAAGAGAGGAAAATTTTAAACTTTTATATAATTTATTTTTAAAATATGCAAAATAAATCGTGTTAAGCTTAAATATGCAATGTTGTGTTTGTTGTCTGAAAATATGCAATATATGCATCTATATGAAATTTGCATATATTCCGCTCTCTAGTAATTACAATGACCTGTCAACAATTGTTCAATATGTCGGTTATGGGCAAGTAAATATTGTGTATATTAGTTTTTATTGTTGTGAGGACAAAGAAAAGAGAAAGTTTATAATTGTAGCAACTTTTTAAATAGTTTTTAAAAGCAACAGGTACGTAATTGTAAATGTTTCAGTATTGTAATAAAAAATTACATAGGTACTTACCTGTTTGGAAAATGTATGTACCTATCTAGTAGGTAATGCTTTGATTTACATAATTTGATTACCAACAAAATTTCTACAAATCTTCATCTAATATACTGTTTTCTTTCTCTATGTTTTGTTGTATTTTAATATTTTATTTCCACAAAAATCAAATTAATTTTTTTAAATTCAGAACTGCCAAACAGTAAAACGTTCAGTTGGCCTATCTTCGCACATGACAGGTACGTGTAAGTGGCTAAATGAGTAGAGGCTTCGTTTTCAAATGCTAAGCAGTCTAATAAACGCGGGGTTGAATCCAAATGGAAGATTTTATTTTTTCTTTTTTTTTATACATTTTATGATTGTAAGTAGGTATACATATTTGTTATATAATTCTTTTTTCAGGAAATGTGTATTTAAGTAGTTAAAATTTTTGCCAACATTATTGTTCAGAAATCGTTTCTTTGTGGCATTTTTCAATGTGTTTGTGTGTTGTGTTTTATTCTGTTATTTTTTTAATTTTTGGTATTGTTTTAATAAAAATTTTTGGAAATTAGTATTAAAATTAGTTAAATATTTAAATAAAATATAAATAAACTGTTTAAAGTACATATTAATTTTGATGGAATCATATAATAGAAGTATAACTTCTTACGTGCGTACAAAGTACACACAGACATTCTTTTTTTTTAAGTTGTTTTTCTCCCATTTGGTACCTTTTTTAGTTCTTACTTTTTTATATGTTAAAAAGGTAAAAAGAAAAATTATAAAGACTTACAATTCATTGTATTTTAATTCATACGACCGGTTCCAGCCTCTATACATTCAGCCATTGATTAGCTCTACGATAAGTAGTTACTTATAGCAAAAATGAAGCAAAAGCTAAACAAGCTTCTAGCAGGATATCACCAATATTGTTTAATATATGTATAGGATGGAGGTCATTTAAAAATTATTTCTGTCCTTGTTTTAAAATGTGTGTTTTTAAACTTAAATTTAAATGTACAGGGTGATTCACGCAAGCCTAGCATAGTCTATAGGCTTTATTTTTAACGGAACATCGTGTATAGTGTATATTTTTACATTTTTTAAAGCGTCTTAACAACCATGTGTTCCATTTAAAAAAATATAAGTTTGGTCTGCCACTATGTATGCCACTATGTAGAACACCCTGTAACATTCTAACTAATTTTATAATTTGAAGCTCAAAGTTGGCTACAATTTTTGTTATTAACTTTTATTGCTATCTATTACTATAGCGGATCTAAAGAGTTTTATCACACCAATCAATCACCCTGTATGTATGTTGTAATTTCTTTAATTATTTCTCTTGATGACTTATGGGTTACATAAAAACAAATATCATCAGCGTATTGAATAACAAAACAGAGTCCTGTGGTAAACCATTATTGACAATGCAGGGACCATAATATGTATTTTTATGACCTCCGATAATAGTCGAGAAAATGAAGCATTTTGGCTCGCAATTTTTTCGTCCAGCATGGATTTACTTGAAATTTTCACAAAAAGTAGGAAAATAGTCCAAGGATCATTTTCTATATCATGCCGCTGTACGCTAAAACCTTGGGGGTGGTTCCCACCCCATCTGGGGGGTGGGAATTTTTTATTAAATTTTAACTATATAAATCGATGTAAAACGTAATTCTCAGAAAAAAATGTGTTTTACATTTTTTTCGTGAAACTAACATTTTTCGAGTTTTTCGCGGTTGAAAGTAACAGTTTTTCGACGAAAAAATCCACTTTTTTAGAGAGTTTTTTGAGAATAACTCGAAAAATATGCATTTAATCAAAAAAACTGTAACTATCGAAATTGTGTCTTTTAGTAATAAAAACCAAATTCTTTTTCTATATTATTTTTCCGACCAATACAAACCGAGATACGGCAAGTTCGTCAAATGTATAATTTTAAATATTCAAAGTCAAATAACGGGAAAACTTTGCATTTTTCGAGAAAAACTGTGATAAACTTTTTTCAGGGATACAATTAGACGTTTCAAAATAAAAAACAAAAAGTATCTAGCATAAAAATTGAGTGACTTGATCAAAATGATCAAAAATAGGTCGGTACCTGCTTTTCTTTATGAAAAAATCAGTGAAAACAACCCCCTAACTACCCTCCTAATTAAAAATTGGTCTTTACCTTCCTGTAATTCCGTTTAAATTTGTATTATCAATACATTCAAGAAGTTTGACCCATTTAAAAGGCCTAATTTTAGAAAAATTGTAGTTTAAAGGACAATTGATTTTTTGCAATTTCGTATTTTTCACCATTTTCTTCAAAATATCTCCGAAAATACTAGAGATACGAAAAATATGATAGATTACTAAATTGTAGTTTTTTTTATAACTAAAATTTCTTTGTACATAGATTTTCGTTGCAGTGAGCAGTTAGCGAGATATAGCTGTTTAAAACCTCTATTTACGAGCAAACAGCCCCTTATCGAGCCCTTTAAACTCACCCCAATTATTAACTAAGGGATCTTACGGAATTTAATTTACATTAGTCTTATAGCTCTTCAAAAATCCTACAAAATCGTTTTTGAAAGAACTTTTTATCGCGAAAAATAAAGCGTTTATAAAACGATTTTTTTGGTTCGAAAAATTCGAATAGTCCGCTTATAGAACATTTTCAATTGTGTATAGTACCACATAACTTGTTCGTATACTGGAAGATGACTAAAAAACTATTTGTATTTGTATTTGTACATATTTTTAAATTCGTATTTTTGTGTAAATAAATGGTTTTGTAATTCTTTAATTCCACTTTTTTTTCTGTAGAGATCTATTAAATTATCTACTTATAAAAATTGCAATGTTATTAAGGGTGGTTTTTAAGGGTTGAAATATGATATTACATACATGTATTTTCTTGTCACCGTGTCACACAAAAAATTGACCAGAGCAAATATATGTAATAATTATTATTACATGAACTTGGGCTGGTCAGTTTTCTTTGTGATACGGTGACAGGAAAATAGAGCATGTTTTATATGTTCCTTCATGGGTATTCTTTCATTTTTCCGACTGTATATCTTTTAGCATAAAACAATCATCATTTAACCAAGCAAAACCAAATTTTACCCATATTAAAGTTTACAGTGTGTGTGTATAACTTTTGACAATAAGGGGTAGTTTACGCCCCTAAAAATAATCAACCCCTTTGAACATGATGTAGAATGTAGAATATGAAGTACAGGGTGAGATGATCCTAATTTCAAATTTTTATGTAAATCGATGCAAGCCGAAATTATTCTTTTAGGATAAGTCAATTTTTTATATGTATCTCCAACAAGGGTGGTTGTAAGGGTTGAAATATTATGATATTTTATCTTAAAGCATAAGACAATCATTATGTAACTAATAAGAATGAAATGTTGACAATTTTAAAGTTTAAACTGTTATTTTATAATTTTTTACAATTAGGGGTAGTTTTCACCCTTAAAAAACCAAAAGCGTACAACGGCTTAATATAGAAAATGAACTAGAGGGTGAAATGAGCCTAATCCCAAATTTTTGTACAAATCGACGCTGGACGAAAAAATTGCGAGGTTTTGTCATTTTTCTGTTTCATTTCCTCGACTATAATAAACTTTTCTGTTCACGATTAGATTAATATGTGGGTCGGTATCTTCTGCTAATTTTAATATGCATTATGTTTTTTTGCATAATTTTAATTTTATTTCATCAGAAAACTATCGCATTTGTGGTTTGAATTCGATTTTATTTTTTTTTCTCCAATAGCTTCTTTTCGTACTGTTTTTAAAATGAATCAATAATCATAAGACTAAAACAATTTGAAATTGGATTAAACATACATTCATTGTTTATAGCTGCCAGTTTCCACTTTGGCATTCAACAATTTCCTAACGTTTTCATATACCATTGATGTTCACCGACCATTTCCAGATTAATAATTTTCCGTCACAAGAGAGTCCGGCACTTGGTATGAAATTGTGCAGTTGTGTCAATTGAATATCAGTTGCTGCTAACACTGGATCTCGTTCATTATGGAATTGGCAGAGCCGATGGATCTGGATGCTGGATGGACCGGAATTATGCATTGGTTCTCGAGATTCGAAAGCTGTCAAAGCCGATCCCAATAAGCTCATAACTAGATTCGGGAGCGAATTCATGGCCATAAGCCTACATATTTAATTACACTGATGGCTTCACTTCGATCATATTTAAATTAAGGTTATTCAGAATAGATTACTATGTACTATTTAAAAAAATATGGTTACTTTTTGAATAATCTATACAATTTCTCTTAATATAGAGCAGTAAAGAAAAAGAAAACAGCTATTGAAATCTTATATAGATTTTTGAAAGTTATAAAAAGTATATGAGGTATGGTGTGAGATTAAAATATCTTACAAATACGTAAAAATCCTAAAATATTAAAGAACCGAAATACTATATTTAATTATAAATCAAACATATTGCAATATATATTTATTTTCATTTTGAAACTAGTGCACATAATTCATATACAATGCGTATCGTATATCATAATACTTTTATGTTAGCCTTGCACTATCAGCAATCTTGTACACCACACACACACACTTGTCCGAGTAATGCGGTAATGTGTCATATAACATTTTTTGATATAAAAGCCGACTAAACGAGATTTGGCACACTTAATGATATACTCAATACTAGTATATCCACCAAAATATGGTGGATTATCTTATGGTAGATAAATTAAATTGTTGAAAGACTGATAGGTTTTGTACACACTTGAAATGAATGAAAGAAGTGAAAGAAGTATATTAAAGTGTGTAAATGTATTTTAATTTCCTGAGCTAAGCGCTTTCGACATAAAAGTCATCTTCAGAGCTAATGCTACAATAAAAAGTTAAAACAATAAGTAAAAAGATATTCTAAGTACAAAGTTTTTTAACTTACGTCAATATATAAAAAGTACCGGCTACTTAGGATTGTATTTTCTTGCATCGCATTAAGAAATTTTGTAATTCTGGTCAACTGTACAACTCTGGCTGATGAAAGCTAGTTTTAATTTTTAATTTTTTTTTTTTTTTCTTCTAAAAAGCTCCCTGCTCTATTCATTTGATCTTCCACTTCTGTTTAGAGCCTTCCGTAGCTAGATAGTGTGATGCCTAGATATTTAAACTCCATCACTTGTTCTATTATCTGATCCCCAGCTACAAATTACATCTTATATACAGGCCAATGGAGGAAATACTAATGATTACTTTTATTGAAAATTATTTTTTTCTTTTCCAATTTATTTTTAAATGTAAGTTGTACTTACTAAGTTTTTCACTCCAAGAGAATAATATTTTTTTTTGCATAGCGTTTATTTGGTTTTGAGATTTATTTAGTATTGTTAAGAATTGAAACAAAATGATGTTTAACTATTCAGAAAAGTTTATATATAAAAATCAATAAAAATACGAAATATTCCAATATTCCAAACTTTTGGACATGTGTGTATATTGGTGAGAAATAATCATCGTATTTATTTTTATTTCTTTCATAATATTTCGTTCTGAGGTAACCGTGGGAAATCTCTCCCTCCTTCAAACCTCATTAAACGCAATGTAGTTATGAAGCAGAGACCTGCTCAGGCTCACATCAATTCTAAAGTTCAATCTCTCCAAATTAAACTTCGGAGAATTAAACAAGTTGTAAAAAAATGCTTTTGCAGGATAACAAGTCCTTTATTTGTGAGTCTGCTGTCGAAAAAAGAGAATTATTCAAATTGAAATTTCGTCTGAAGAAAAATATTCGAAGTGAATAATTCATATAAATAAAAAACCGTTGTTCGACATTCAGAAGTAGCTTTCCCTACAAAATCTTTTCAAAGAATAAATAAAATATAAAACTTTTCTCTTTATTCAGAAGTTTGTGAAGCTGATTATTTAATTTTACTTCATTTTTGTTTGTCTGGCTTTGGGAACTTGAAAATTGTAATTTATGTCGAAATAATATAAAGAAAATATTGAGGTGTGTTCCACTAAAACTTAAAATGTTATAGTTTTTCTGGAATGAAGTTTAGAAACCACATAGACTGTCAAAGAAACAACACAGAGTGAACCAAAAGTCTCTCTACCAAAAAGGCTACAGCCCAAGTCGGGTTCTGGCCTCACCAGCCTTTGCCTGCAAGTATATCTGTCTCTGGCTGCTCCTCTCCTTCAGTTATCCGCCCTCAATATCTCTTCAGTATCGGTCCTCACTTCTCTCTTCCTTGGTCTTCATATTGGCCGACATCCCAGCATAATTCCGTTAAGCATTCTACTAGTTGTTCTGTCATTGTCTATTCTTATGAGGACCTGTCCAGTGAAGTCTTTATATTTTTACATAATTTGCTATAAAGAGTTCTTTGTAATACTGGTATAACTCGTAGTTTAACCTTATTCTCCATATACCATTTTCGAAAATGGGTCCCAATATCCTCCTTAATATCTTTCTTTTAAAAGTTATAGGCGAGCGGGATATACCCCTAAAATGACCAGGTACTGACCACGGAGAGGTGAATGGCTAATTTTGTTCATACTTTATATTTTTGAAGGTGCTGAAAACGAAAATGAGATTTATATTGAATTTAATGTGGGGAAACATTGTCAAAATCGCAATTTTAACCTAAAAATAATAATAAAAAAGAAATCACGTTTTTTGCGTTTACCTCGCTACAACTCTGTTCAATTTTAATGTTTTTCTGAAATTTTTGCAGTATATAGCTCCAACATTTCTGAAGACAACGGTACCTGCTTTAAGCTTTAATTCTTATTCTGATAAAGGTTATGACTTTTTCAAAGGAAAAGGTGCGGATTTTTGAATTGCAAAGTTTAATCGCAAAAGTTGAGTGATGAAATTTAAAATTTAGCCTTTTAATCACGTTTATGTTAAAATCCAGAGTACACAGAAGTTTTCTGGAAAATTTTAGATCAAAATGTTTTATACAAAAAAAAATAGTGCAACTTTTATTATCAACATTAGAAATCCCCAATATAACGGTTATTTTTCGAGATACTAACCATGGGTGGTGAATGGCTAATTTTGGTCTTAGATGTTTTTAACGGTGCTGAGAACGAAAATGAAATTTATTTTAAATTTTAGGTGGGGGAATATTGTCGAAATCGCAATTTTATCATAAAAATAAAAAAAGTGAAATCACGTTTTTTGCGTTTACCTCACTACAACTCTGGTCGACTTTAATATTTTTGTCTAAGGTTTGTACACTATATGTTGCTCACTTTTTTGAAGACAACAGTATCTGCTTTAAGACTATAGTCTTCTAGTAAAAGTTATGAATTTTTTAAAGTAGAAGGTGCAGATTCGTGAATTGCAAAGTTTAATCGCAAAGGTAAGGCAAATCACGTTTATGTTAAAACATAGAGTACAAAGAAGTTTTCTGGAAAATTTTTGTTACAAATGTTTAATAGAAAAAAAATTGCACAACTTTTAATATAGACGTTATACAACCCCAAAATAACGCTTATTTTTCGAGATACTGACCATGGGAGGTGAATGGCTAATTTTGGTCTTATTTTATGTTTTCGATGGCGCTGACAATGAAAAAGAGGTTTATTTTGTATTTTATGTGACGGAACATTGTCAAAATCGCAATTTTAACCTAAAAATGAGATAAAAGTTAGATCACGAATTTTTACGTTTAGCTCGCTACAACTCTGTTCCATTTTAATATTTTTTTCCAAAACTTTCTACGGCATATATTTCTTACCTTTGTGAAGACTATGAAAGTAACTGTAGTGTTTTAGTCTTCTTTTTTATAAAAGTTATAAATTTAAAAAAATAAAAGGTGCAGATTCGAGAATTGCAGAGTTAAATCGCAAAAATTAAGTGACAAAATTTAAAATTTATCTATTTGATCACGTTTATGTTAAACCATAGAGTTCAAAGAACTTTTATGGGGAGTATTAGGTCTAGATGTGTTATAGAAAAAATATGGTGCAATTTTTAATTTTAAGAAAAACATGGTTTAACTTTTTTTTTAATTTTTAGGGCATATACCATTATAGACAAAATTGCGATTTTGACAATTTTCTCCCACCTAAAATTCAAAATAAACTTGATTTTCGTTTTTTCAGCACCATCAAAAACATAAAGTAAGACCAAAATTAGCCATTCACCACCAATCATCAGTATCTCGAAAAATTAGCGTTATTATGAGGATTTATAACGTAGATGTTAAACGTTGCACCATTTGTTTTCTATAAAACTTTTGGATCCAAAACTTTCCAGAAAACTTTTTTGTACTCATGTTTTTAGTCCGTTCTTTAACGGTAAAATCTTACAAAACCTCTAAATTTTAAAGAACCGCTTGGATTGACATGAAATTTGGCATACACATAGCTAACGAGTCAAAGAAAAAAGTCATATTGTGGCGATATGTGCTTTTGCTCCGGGGGCAGAGGCGGCTTTACCTATTGTGCAGGGTGTGCGGTGCACACGGGCGCCGGGATGTTAGGGGCGCCGAGCACCAAAGAGCGGGTCCTTTACTTTGTTTCAACATAAAATATGAATTTTTTGGCTACTAGCTTTTGAACTAAAATGAATGGTTACACCTAAGGAAGGCTTTCTTCTGGCGATGGATGGAATAGCTGTTGATGATACTGATGATGAATTCTCAGTGACAGATTATTAAGTGGAAAATTCTACACAATGTATTCTAAAATACTTGATTACATAAAAAAGTTTTTCGAATTTTATCGGATGATCTTAGTCACCTTCAATGAACTAGTCATGCTAATTGGGCCATGCAGGTTTCTACAATTAACGATTGTGAATTAGACGATGCCATTTTCTCGCAAAATGTTAAAAAAATATTCGTACGGCACAAGTATTGGATACCAAAACTAGGAGAGAATTGAACTATCGACAGATAAACAATCGTCGTGTGTGCGCAAGTCCTAGTTAGCTCACACTGATTAAACTGTCGGCCGATATTTGGCCGAAAAATTAGTTTGAAGGCAAACTATCTGCCGATATAAAGTCTGCAGTCTGCGGGGGCTCTTTTGGGTAGGTTGTTCTGACGCCGTGAATACCTATTGGCTCCCGACATCATTTAATATTGGACTATTTACATCTGCATTTTTGTTTACAATATGTGTACCTAATACCCTATGTACTAGAACTAGGAATAGGTAGGTACCTATTCGACTATTCCATTTTGACTGCGCGTCTACCAAAGGGCGCCAGAGTATCGACTGCACACGGGTGCTACATGGGCTAGAGCCGCCTCTGTCCGGGGGTGCAAAGTATTCGTCCAAAGTAAGTCCGGAAATTAATAAACTGATTAAGTCTAAGTAGCTTTTGTTCTATAGAGTTTTTTCACTAAGTCAACACTTTTCGAGTTATTTGCCAGTGAATATGTTCATTTTTTCAACAAAATAACCACACTTTTAGACGGTTTTTTGCAAATAACTCAAATAGTACGTATTTTGTCAAAAAAACATTTATAGCAAAAATATAGCCTAAAAAAAAATTTAAAAAAATGGTGTATATATCACGTTTCTATATCTAGTAGCAGCAGAGTTATAGCTAATTAAAAATAGGTCCATATTCGTCAAATTCCAAATGGAATATTTTAACGTGATATAACCAAAAATGAAGCACATTTCGGGGAAAACTCATTACAACTTATTTAAAGTGTTTAAAAAAAGCTTCATTTTTGTTTTATAAAAAAAATTTCTAGCATCAAAAGTAAACAAGTTACGCTCAAAATAAAGTTAGTCCCTTTTTTTTGTAAAAAATCGGGAAAATCACCCCCTAATTAGTATCTCAAATGAACTTAATCGTTACGACTTCACAAGTTTCCTTACCCGTGTATGTATTGTTTATATGATCTGTAAGTTTCATCGGTTCAACGTCCTTATTTTTAAAAGGGCTGTAGTTAAAAGGGGTTGAACGAGTCACTCACCACGAATGTATGCAAATTTAGAAACACCAAATCTCAATCAATTTTTGTCTAACAGAAAAACAAAAAAATACATGATATTCAGAAAAGCAATGCTAATTTTTTTTGTTTTTCGAGTTTTTTGGTATCTCTAACAATTTTTAAGTTATTTTGAAAAAAGCATATTTTTCAAAATTAAAATTTTAAAAAATTTTACTTTAAAACCAAATTCTTTCCAAAATAAGCACTTTAAATCGATGAAACTTACAGATCATAAAAACACAACATAAGTGAAATAATTTGTGGAGCGGTAACGATTAATTTCATTTAAGTTTCTAATTAGGGGGTGGTCTTCCCGATTTTTTTTTGCCAAAACCAAAGCGACCAACTTTATTTTGAGCGTAACTTGCTTAAATTTAATGCTAGAAACTTTTTATAAAAACAAAAATAAAGCTTTTTTAGACACTTTAAAAAAGTTACAATGGATTTTCCCCAAAAAGTGCTTAATTTTTTGGATATTTCACTTCGAAGTATTCTATTTGAAATTTGGTGAATATGAATCTATTTTTTATTGGCTATAACTCTGGTTTTACGAGGTCCAGAGACCTAACGCTACACCATTTTTTTTACTTTTTTACAGGCTATATTTTTCCATATTATATAAGAACTTGTTTTCGACAAAATACTTACTTTTTGAGTATTTTGCGAAAAACCGTCTAAAAATGTAGTTATTTTGTTGAAAAATCAACATATTCACTCGAAAATAACTCGAAAATTGTTGACTAGGTGAAAAAGCTCTATGGAACAAAAGTTACTTAAAATTAGTCAGTTTATCCATTTCCGGACTTATTTTGGACATATATTTTTTCACCTGCAAGAGGGGGTGAAAGTCACCCCCAGTGCAAAAGCACACATCGGTACAATATCACTTTCTTTCTTTGACATGTAAGCTATGCGTATGCCAAATTTCATGTCAATCCAAGCGTTTCTTTAAAATTTAGAGCAAAAACCGTGAAAGAATGGACTATTTATTTTTGAATTTGATTTAAAATCTATATTTCAAATTGTGTCAGTCAAATTTTGCAATTAAACTTTGCAATTCACGAATCTGCAACTTGTACTTTAAAAGATTCATAACTTTTACAAGAATCAGACTAAAATCTTAAAACAGATACCGTTGTCTTCAAAAATGTGAGCGATATATAGTGTACAAACTTTAGAAAAAAATATTAAAACGGACCAGAGTTGTAGCGAGTTAAACGCAAAAAAAAACGTGATTTAATTTTTTTTAGGTTACAATTGCAATTTTGACAAGATTCCCTCACCTAAAATTTAAAATAAATTTCATTTTCGTTTTCATCGTGGTCAAAAACATAATCTAAGACCAAAATTAGCCATTCTCCAGCCATGGTCAATATCTCGAAAAATAAGCGTTATATTGGGGATTTCTAATGTCGGCAATAAAAGTTGCACCATTTTTGAACTTATACTTGTTTAGGCGCGATATGAGGGTGAATTTTAATATGATTAAAATCTTCAATCTGAGCGCAGTCGCATTATAACTTTGTTCTGATTGGATGTTCAAATGACATGACAAAAATTATTCAATATGGCGGCTGTGGCACAGCTGTGGTTTGATTATTTATGGTTGTTGCGTTTTGAAATTTGTGGGAAAAGAAACAACAAACAAAAGTTAGTTAATAGTTATACTGCCTTTTTAAATAGTTTTCATATATATTTTTGGACTTTTGGACTATTTTGGACAAGGAAAACTCATTCTAATTTGGTAAGTAGTTTTTATTATAATAATATTGTAATTATACATTTGAATTAGGTTGGAATAAATTTATTTTCTCAAGAATGGGGATTTTAGAGAGAAATCCTAAATTAGGTCCGATTTTAATTTTTAAATTATGATTTTTTGGCGCAGATTTATTTATTAATTTGATTACCAACAAAAGTTCTACCAATCTTCATCTAATATTATTGTTTTCTTACTGTTTTGTTATATTTTAATATTTTCTTCCACAAAAATCAAACTACATAATTTGATTAAATTCAGAACAACTGTCAAACAGTAAAACGTTCAGTTGCCCTATTTTTCCATATGACAAATAATGTGTAATTGGATGAGTGAGTCTAGGCTTCGATTACGAATCAAAGCGTCCCGAAATTCGCGGGTTCGAATCCCGATGCAAGTTTTTATTTTTTTATGCACTTTATGATTGTAAGTATATTTGTTATATAATTTTTTCTTTCAGAAAATGCGTATTTAAAATTTTTGCCAACAATTATTATCGTTCAGAAATCATTTTTTCTTTGTGGCATTTTTCAATGTGTTTTTGTGCGTTTTATTCTTTTATTTTTTTAATTTTTGGTATTGTCTTAATAAAAATTTTTGGAAAGTAGTAAGTATTAAAATTAGTTTAATATTTAAATAAAATATAAATAAACTGTTTAAAGTACATTACATCAATTTCGTTAAAATCACATAATATGTAATAGAAGTATAACTTCTTACGTGCGTACAAAGTACACACACATTCTTTTTTTTTTCTATAAAACATTTTGATCTAAAACTTACCAGAAAGCTTTGTACTCTCTACTTTAACATAAACGTAATCAAGAAGCTAAATTTTAAACTTCGTCACACAACTTTTGCGATTAAACTTTGCAATGCACAAATCCGCACCTTTTCCTTTGAAAAATTCATAACCTTTATTAGGATAAGAATAAAAGGTTGAAACAGGTACCGTTGTCTTCAGAAATGTAAGAGCTATATACTGTAAAAATTTCAAAAAATAATATTAAAATTGAACAGAGTTGTAGCGAAATAAACGCAAAAAACGTGATTTCATTTTTTTTATTATTTTTAGGTTAAAATTGCGATTTTCACAATATTCCCCACATAAAATTCAAAATAAACTTCATTTTCGTTTTCAGCACCCTCGAAAATATAAAGTATGAATAAAATTAGCCATTCACCACTCCGTGGTCAGTATCTCGAAAACTAAGCGCTATTTTGAGGGTGTCCCGTTTGTGTATTATATCTGATTGGTTCTTTACTGATTACTATTGTTTTAGTTTTCTGAGATGTAATTGTCATATTGAATTCTTTTACTCTTATGTTAATACTATAATGTTATGTTAACAATAATAATTTGCAGACTATCTTTATCTTGGGCTATCATTAGTGCGTCGTCTGCGTAACAGAGTATTGTTTACTTCCTTTATAGGAATTTCGAAAAACACTTGAAAAGCTGAAGAACAGAAAACCTGCAGGTAAGGACGGAATACCAAACGAATTACTGAAATATTGCGGAGCAGCAATATCAGAACAATTAACAACATTAATTAACATCAATTATACTATTAAAAAAAAAGCGATAAAAAGTAGCCAGAAAACTGCAGAGGAAACAATTTGTTAAATAATACCACCCTAAAATTTACATTTTAAAAAACTAAAACTTATGACAATAATTTGTATAATACGTAAATCAATAAAAATCTCCGTTATATACCTTTATTCTCTTCTTGAACACAAATCATCGTAAAAATATTAAACGACAGACTAAACTGAAAATCGCTCTTCAAATCCAATACGTTCCTGACCGAAAGCCATCTCCTTCTTACAAAAGATGTTTACCTAACTACTCAATTCTTTGCGTTTAGGGAAAATCCTTCTCTATTCAGGAAAGAAAAATAGCAATGTATCATTGTCAAAAGCACTTTAGAGTCTGAAGGTGGAACGCCCCTTTTCACAATTCACCGACTGAAACGTAATCTGCTTTTGATACAAGAAAGAGATCTTTACACATTTATCTGCGAATTTTTTGTGTGCTGAGACTCACTCTCCCCTACACAATGGTTTATGTTTTTATCGCGTTTAGTCCACCGCAGCTATTAGTCTCGACAACAGAAAATACGATAAATCGCAGAGAAGAATATTACGCGTTTTCCGCGACAGCTGATGAATTTTAAATGAACTTTGATTTGGTTGAGGAAGTAAAAGAATGGGAAATAAGGTCAAAAGAGGTGTATATTTTCTATATATGAGCCAATACAGCTAATATGGGAATTTTTTGCTTTGTATACCATACTCCAATTGAAGATACCAGTTCAAAAGAGACAACTCCATATTTTTACCATTTTTCGGTTTTAAACCATATAAGATAATTTCAAGGCACTCTATTAGCTGGTGTTAAAATGAGTCAACAATTACTCTTAAGGTAAATGTAATGAATAGCCTCCTCCTCCTCAGTCGTTTCCTCATTGCTGAGTGTCTTGATTCCCTATACTACGAGCAACTATCCTTTTCCATCGGCTTCTGTCCTGAGCTTCCCTCATGGATCCAGAGAATGTTTTTCCACTGGCTTTCTGTAC
This sequence comes from Diabrotica virgifera virgifera, assembly GCF_917563875.1. Lineage (NCBI taxonomy): Eukaryota > Metazoa > Arthropoda > Insecta > Coleoptera > Chrysomelidae > Diabrotica > Diabrotica virgifera. The sequence continues at coordinate 272,786,204 of NC_065445.1, read as the reverse complement.
TTGATCCGTCCATCGAGTAGGTGAGCGACCTCTACTTCTGCGCCCTTCAACGTTTCCCGAAATTATAAGTCTCTCAAGATTATCATCATTTCTTCTTGCAATATGGCCGAAAAATTTTAAGACGGTTGAGAGGCAAATAGAGAAAAGTCGAGTCTGAATATTAAGCTCTTGGAGGATTGAGGGATTTGTTCTATGTTCCGTTCATGAGATCCGAAGCATTCTTCTCCAGTACCACATTTCAAAGGCGTCAATCCTTTTCTGTCGTCCGATTTCATTGTCCATGTTTCGGATCCGTAATTAAATATGGGAAAAATTAAGGCACGTACTAATCGTATTTTGGTTTTTTCGACAAGGAGCGATCTTTCCAGATTTTCGATAATCGATTCATAGCGTTTTTGGCCATGCCTATTCTCCTACGTTGAACTCGTTAACCACTTCAAACTGGTCTAAGGCTCCTGTTGTCTGAAGTGAATTTGAATAATCTACTATCATAATTTTTGTTTTTTGTTTATTGATCTTGAGACCACATCTATTGCTTTCGGCTTCCACTAGCTGCAGCAGGCTGGACATTTCTTCTTAGGATGCAGTTATTAATGTTGTATCATCTGCATATCTGAGATTTGAGATCTTCTTTCCTGTGATAGAAATACCGCCATTCCATTTGTCGAGTGATTTTCTCATTATATATTCCCCATAGAAATTAAAAAACTTGGAGATAGAACACATCCTTGTCGGACTCCTCTACCTATTTTAAAAGGATCGGACTTATGGTTTTCAATCCTTATTCTGGTTTCACTGTTCTCATATAGGCTTTTCACCAGAGCTGACAGATGATCAGGAGCCCCCATCTCATGTAGAACTTTCCACAAAACTGTCCAGTTTACACAGTCAAATGCCTTCTGATAATCCAGAAAGCAGATGATCATCGGAATTTTCAATTCTCGTGCTTTCTCAATGAGTTGTCGCATATTAAGAATTTGCTCCCTTGTGCCTTTACCCTTCACGAAGCCTGCCTGTTCTTGTGGTATTTGTCTATCCAGGTATGTCTGCATGCGACACTTGATGATTCTCAACAGAATTTTACTTGGGTGTGAAATTAGTGAAATGGTTCGGTAGTTACTACATTTTGTGGTTACGCCTTTCTTATGAATGGGAGTAAATAGTGCGGTACACCAATCACTGGGCCATTTGCCGATTCTCCATACATGATTGCACAGTCTCCACATTAATTGGACACCATGTTTACCCATGTTCTGTAAAAATTCTGCCGTGATGTAATCGCAACCAGGTGATTTATTTCTTTTAAGGTGTTTTACGGCTTCATCGACTTCAGACCTTAGAATATCTGGTTCTAGGGTTGTTATTGAGACTTGCAGTGCTGTTATATGGTTAATGTAAGAGGTTTCAGCTTTATAGAGTTCTGTGCAGTATTTCTTCCAAGTCTCCAGAACCGCATCCATATCGCTTACCATATTACCTGTCTCATCCTCCTCCTCCAATGAATAGCCAGTTGCCTCCTTATTCATTTCTATTCATAACGGGGATAACTATGGAGGTGTCCCGTTTTTACACGGAATTTAACATGCTAAGAATATTACGCCCTCTCCTCGACAGCTGATGAATTTTAAGTCAACCTTGATTTGGTTGAGGATGTAAGAGGGTAGAAAATAAGGCCAAAAAAGTGTATATCTTGTATATATGAGCAAATAGAGCGAATATGTAAATTTTTATTTGTTATATACCATATTAAAAATGAAGACACTGGTGCAAAAAAGAAACAACTCCACATTTTTATCATTTTTAGGTTTTAAACGATATAAGGTAATTCCAAAACACTCTCTTGGCAGATACTAAAACGAAGCAGCTCCAATTACTCCTAAGGTAAATATAATGAATAGCCAGTTGTTGGCTCATTAAATTCGGTCCAAAAAGAGGAAATAGCTTTGGAGATGCCCCGTTTTTGCACAGAATTAAGATTTGGTGTTGATTTTGTTATTTTGCATTTATTCCATCGGAAGTGTTAGTTTCGACAACAGAATATGATAAATAAAGCAGAGAAGGATATTACGCGCTTTGTCCGACAGGTGATATGAATTTTAAATGAACCTTAATTTGGTTCAGGATGACTCGTGTTAGTTCACTCGTGTTCACTGCCTCGTGTTAGTTCAATTAAACGTGTGCAAATAATAATTCCAATGCTGTTGCTTTGATTCACAACACTCGATACGTTCGGATGGTGCATACAGTGTAAATATAATAATAATAGCTCTCTATTACCATTCGTAAAGGCGGCAGTAATTAGCAACAATGGACCTTGTATGAGCTTTTCAACACAGTCCTGCATCCAACAAGACCCCCAACATTTTTATTTGTTTGTCTGCATCCCCGGAAGGAAGCTGCCTTGTTAAAAAAACCAAAGTTTGGGATTTATTGAGGTTTACAAACAATATATTTGCTTCAAATCAGCATTGACTTGTGTTCATTGTGATGCCTACATTCATTTATGTAAGGTATGTCTGGAAGATCATTAATATAGATAAGAAATAAAACTGATCCCAATATTGACCCTTGAGGTAATCGGATATTTATAGCTCTCTCTGCTGATCCCATTCTACTCATCTGAACACTGATTTCTATTAGAGCGATACCTTGAGATCATTGCAATGTTAGTATCCCCAACCAAATATCTCCGATTTTCTAAAAAGCAGTTCATATAAAACATAATCAAATGCTTTACTCAGATCACAGAATATAGCAGACAGATAACGGTTCTATTTAAAAGCCTCTTGAATCTTCATTAGTCTCCATGATGGCCTTTGTTATATTTAGACCCGTTCTGAAACCAAACTGACTATTTGTAAACAAAATTTTTGGATTCAAAATTTCTTAAATACCTATAATATTATTATACCTATAATATATACCTTTTCTTAAGGTTCCATCTTATATCGAAGCTTGGGTATCAACATGGCTATTCTTATTTTACTTACAGCAGCTCTAAATAGTTGGTTACAGCTCAGACTAAACCGTTCCCTTAGATTTCGTAACCAGAGTGATATTGACCTATAATTGGATGGATCATTATTGTCATCCTATTTATATACTAATACCACTACTGCTTTTCTGAGAAGATCAGGAAAGATGCTTTCTTTGAAACATTGATATATAACTGTTGTTAGGGGACCGGCAATGAGATGTTCCGCACCTTTTATTACATCAATAGAGAATCCAAAGTTGTCCCTACTTTTCTTGTTCACCATATTAGTTAAAATATCTCTGATTTTAATGACAGAAACATCTTGGAAGAAAATTACATCCCTGGACAGAATGACATCATAATCTAAATGATTGAACAAGGAGTGTTGAAACTGGCTCTGATTTAAAAGAGCTTACATATTCAGTGGCGTAACAAACTCCGTCTGGCCTAGCCCCCTACCCCCTTGCCCCCCCCCCTTTAAAAAATTACTAAATGCGACAAATTACTAAATGTAACAAAAACGTATTAGTGTATTTATGCACTGTTTATAAAAACTTATATTTTTTATCTTTATTGGTATAGAATAAAATAGAACAAAAATTGAGAGCGTAGGCGCAAAATTTCGTGCCAATGCTTTTTAAATTCATTTTTTCGAATCCTGAGACAAGTAGTATATTTGAAAAATGTAAACTCAGAATGAAAGATTACATATGAACCCTGGAAAATTCTATAATGTTTAATTTAATAAGATACAGGGGTGAAAAAAAAAAGAGAATGTTTAGTATGATTTTTAATTTCAAATATGTCATTCAAAAGAAACTTTTTGTTTATTCTAAGTAACTTTCAGCCCTCGGTAATAATGTATTCTTTCTTTCTGCCTTTAAACTTTTCAAAAAATTTATTAGTTTGCTCAGGATTAAAAAAATGAATTCATTTAAAAAGCGTTAGTCCGAAATTTTGCGCCTACACTCTTTAAATTACAACATTATTACATAGTATTATTCTATGAGATTAACAACTTTCTTTGTGCACTACTATCAGCGAATATATCTACAATTATTTTATTAATATCTATCTGATGGGCCACTTCGTTTTCAATACTTATAAGCGCTAGAGAAGATAACCGTGCTTCTGACATTGTACTACGAAGATATGGTTTTATTAATTTAAGTTTAGAAATATATCTCTCTGAACTAGCGGTCACAAGTAAAGTTGAAAACAAGGTGTACGCATGACACACTTCTGGTACGCAAGATGCAAGCACTAGTGCAATGAAAATCTATAAGAATAATTTTGGCTGTATCATAAATTGAGTTCGCTGATTCCAACTGTGTCCTTAATGATTTTCTAACAAATTGCAGTTGCTCCAAAAACTCTTACTTAAATCTGACGGGTACGCAGCAACTAATTTACTGGCTCCTGCAAAAACTTCTAAATACGATTTTAAAAGTTATCCACTTCTAAGATGTAACACTTTTAAATCGTTGTTCACTTTGTACATACTTACAAATCCAGCTTTAATTTGTTCAATGACTACATCGAGATTTCCGAAAAACACGCCTACTCTATAATATTATAATATTATATTTCTTCAGGGTTTGAGATAATGTGTTGATGATGTAATAATTCATCAAAATATTTCTTAACTCTACCAAAGCTTTTGATTTTAAAAGTACAGGGAAAATCACAATTAGTAGCAAAATCTTTGGATTCTTGCAAAATGACGTATCGTTTTTCCCAAAAGATTTGACAAAAATTCTTTGAGTTATGTAAAAATACTACTATTTTGTAAAATAGATGCGAAGACATATTCAAACTGTTCCATTTTACTTTTTTAATTATTAGTGGTCATTCTCTACTCACGATCTATGGTAGCTAATATTATTTTAGACAGTGTTTTTAAAATTCTCATGTACTTCTGTTTTACAACAAGCAGAGTTTGAAATCTGGATGCCCACCTAGTCACCGATAACGTTTTTAGAGTAAGCGATTTTGGTTGGACGTTTTTCTGCATTCTTTGGTAAATCGAATCGAGGGAACTTTTTGAAGATTTCCAGGTACTGCTTAAAAACGTTGCGTATGCATGCGTAAAATAATATATAAATAACACATTTTTACATATATTAGACGACAAGATGGGGCCCCTGATATATTGGGGCCCCCCGCAAGCTTCATGCTGCGGGGGCCTCTGTTACGCCCTGTACATATTATTGGACTGAAGTGATTTAAACGAAAACTAAATTATAGCTTTACGCCCACTGACTTGTGTTTAATTTAATGTATGCTCTTAATAATCCCACTGCTGTTGCTTTGATTCACAACACTCGATACGTTCGGATGGTGCATACAGTGTAAATATAAAGATAAGAGCTCTCTATTACCATTCGTAAAGGCGGCAGTAATTAGCGTAATTGCGAACTTGCGCTTGTTTAAGTTTTCAGCGTCGCGGCGGCGACGCCGGCTTACTCTAATGCTTTCATAAATTCCGCGGAAAATCTGCCGGCGAATTCCCACAGGGGAAACTTTCTAGCACCTAGTAAGTAGCGTAAGTTATACGTGCACTTACGGCAATTTATTTTCCTATTGTGATTAGAAATTCAAAATGTTCGATACTTAACCGAATACAATGCACCAGCTTAGAGATATATTTCTCTATCGGATTATAGCAAAATCCTCTCTATATGTTTCGAAATGACAATAAAGCTTATAAATTGGTGTTATTCATTATATTTATTAGAAAGTTTCGAAGGTATAAAAAGGTACCGATGACTCTATTACTGGCTTGCTAACATGACGCTCTAACAAGTTTTATTTTGTCGTTTTAATACATAATTTAAATCAAACACCTGTGTTTTTTGTTGTTTTATTTTTACTAAAAGGTTTTAATAGTTGCTTGTGAAAAACGTTTTATTGCTGAATTAATAAGCTCGAAAAAGCATGGTTACGTTTCCCCTTGATTTCGTCTTGTCCCCTCTTGTCCTCACGACAATATCGCGAATCGCAGTTTTCGATTAACTCCCATAGAAGAAACTTTCTAGCACCTAGTAAGTAACGTAAGTTATACATGCACTTACGGCAATTTATATTCCGATTGTGATTAGAAATTCAAAATGTTCCATACTTAACCGAATACAATGCACCGGCTTAGATATATATTTCTCTATCGGATTATAGCAAGATCCTCTCTATATGTTAGGTAATGACAATAAGGCTTATAAATTGGTTTTATTCATTATATTTATCAGAAAGTTTAACATTTTTTGAAGGTATAAAAAGGTAGCGATGACTCTATTACTGTAATCAAGTATATTCAAATGGGAAATAAGCCACAATTTTACCTAAAAATGATTTTATTATCGTTTCGACGCCCAAGTCGGGTGTCGTTGTCAAAATACAAAATAATACTAAATAAACAAAAATGTTGTTGCTTAGTAAAAAATTCTTCTAATAATTTATTTAATCTGACTCATTTATATCGGCAATTCAGACACGTATTATACATTTTAAAGTAGACGACTTTAAAATGATATTGCCAATATTGATGAGTTGCGTTCCTGGGACGACTTTACTAAAAGATAGTTCATTCGATTACATGAAATCAATCCCAACTCAAGAATATCCGCCACAAAAAATCATAGCATGTGATCTGTCTTTAAAAAGACAACCAAATGCAACGGTGGCACTGAAATTCTCGCGTTAGAGATTCCAGAGTAAATTATTAAAAAACTCTATTACTGGTTTGCTAACATGACGCTCTAACAAGTTTTATTTTGTCGTTATAATGCAATACTTTAAACATGGCATGGTTACGTCTGGTCTCGATTTCCTCTTGTCCTCAGGACAATATCGCGAATCGCAGTTTTCGATGAACTCCCACAGAAGAAACTGTCTAGCACCTAGTAATAACGTAAGGTATATGCGCACATGCGGCAATTTATATTCCTATCGCTGTCTCTTGCCGTTTCCTGATTACTTAGGATCGAAATTTCCTTCATTAGTCAGAACAAATTTTCTCGATTGGTCTCTGTCTTCAGTTACTGTTAGAGTCTTGCAGAATCAGTGGCTTGTAGAATTCTTAATTTGGTCGGATTACCTGATTGATCACCGTCCTCTTGGTCTTCCCCCCGAAACTTTTCCAAAAACAATTAATCTCTCTAAATTATCGGCACTTCTGCGAACGAATTCTCTCAAAGAAATCAATTTTTTGGCGTTTTATGAGCGAAGAGACCAAATTGCTGCCCTGTATAGAAATATTGAGTATACAAGTGCATTCACTAGATTTTTTGAGAGGGAGAGATCTGTCTTTCCAAACATTTAGGAACTCGTAACATGTTTACTATAAATATTTCGTAGGTTAAGTGACAAAACGCATCCTTGTCTAATCCCTCTACGCCTTGAATTGGCTTAAGAATTTCTGATCTAGTGGTACTGTTGACTGTTGTCATATTCAACTGGTGCAGATGTTTAAGAAGTGTGATCAGGTGTATCGGTGTACAAATCTCTATTAAAATGAACCAAAGATTTATCCAGCTTAAGCCGGTCACTCACGGTACTGCGGTGTTCGATAAAATCGTCGATGATATCAATTCTGCAGTACTGCAGCATTATAGAAACCAGTTTTTCTGTGGTAAAATTGTAACGATTTTGTTTGATGCACGGTCACACACAATCAAATTTTTTGTCAATTATTCGAATGGTTTTACTGTGACTAGCATTAATGTACTATAATAAAACTTGATAAAATTAATCATAGAAGAAAATTCATACCAAAAAAAAACGAAAATCCCAGCCTCCTGTGACCTGTCTCTCACTGCTCCTATGCATATGCAACCTTCATTGCAAGATTTGACATTGAAACTAGAGCTATTCTGTTTAGTATTTGTTTAAAAAGGGGCAGAATATTTCCTACTAATGAAGGCAAAAACCAAATAAAAAACAGGATTTGATTTCATTTGAACTTGGAATGTCCCCTTCAATATTTTGTGTACTTTTTATGTGTTTTTATGTACATGATGTTTCTTTCATTGATAGTAGATTACTATACTATAGCACTTAATTCTCAATCGATTAGATATTGAGTTAGCCTAACTAGTGCCCTTTACGTCAAATACAGTGCGGTGGAATAACTGTTGCCCCCCCCCCTGTTAACTTGTTTATTTTAAGAATATAAGCAAAACGCTCGGACAGGTCGATTTTTAAACTAACTGTCGAGCTGGGAAATTTAGCCATATTAACCTATAAATTTACATTATATTGATTTTTTCCCACCTTTACACGAATAGGGCTTTTCATTCACAGTCATTTGTCATGTATATATTAATATTATACACAGATTATACAACATGTGACCGAAGCTCGAAACAAATGACAATCGATGAAAAGCCCTATTAGAGGAATATGTCAACTAGAACTGTCACTGTGACAGTGGTAGTTGCCAAACTCGTCCGATGCATCTAAAGGTGGGAAACAATCAATATAATGTAAATTTATAGGTTAATATCGCTAAATTTCCCAGCTCGACTAGTTTGATTTCTTTTTATCTCACAATTTAATACGTTTTCCATCTTTTGTGCTATTTTGCCGGTTACTAACGTGCTCATCATTGTAGTTCGGTTATCTGTTCGTGTAATCTGTTCGTGTTTTCTGTTCCTCTGTATTTTAGCATCTTAGCACAAATGGCATTTTCTCCTGGATTTTTTTTGTTTTTTTTTGTTTTAAAAACACGTTTTTATCATCTTATGCTCTGTCGTTTTCTCTAATAAATCTGTTTTTACACCTATTTTTTCCGTTTTTATACCTCCTATTAAATTCCCATTTTAACCTTCAATCAATACTGGTTTTATAGACTTTGTGTTTTGATTTTTCTCTTTAAGTTAAGAAATTTTATATTCCCGGTGCATTTGTTCGTTAACGACCCCTCAAGTTGCACGTTTCCCGTTTAAATAAACAATTTCAGATCGCGCAGACCTTCGTAATAACTTCGGTTTTATGTCGACTATTGGGATCCTCCTTAGGGTAAACGTAAAACGTATTGTTTAAACGAAAACTGCGCCGACTTAAAGGGTGAAAGCGGGCGCTAAGGTAAAAAATGGCTTGAAAACGTTAGTTATTGGTGTCATCTTCTTTACGATTCAAGAACACTCGAATAAAACACGCTTTAGAAGTGACTGGGTTAACAAGCAGTTACAAAATCTGGCGGTCATGGAAAGAATAAAGATCTGTTTTCCGGGACGCGAAATTTAGGAGGATTTTTAAAGGTTTTAAAAGATTTTGAACTTAGTTAACATAAAAAAACAAAATGGTATAAAGATTATTTGTGTTACTTAGAAATTAAGCTTAGAAATAATTAATGTCTTTATTGTTTTATAATTTATTATAAATCTCAACAGACTTAAAAGTCCTAGGGCTAAAAATTTTACATTTTCCATTACAATTACAATAAAAATGTTGTTTTAATTATTTAATAGTTATTTATGATCTCTCTCTTCAATCCTGACCCCCGGAGGGAGTGTAGTGGTCGACGTGATGTCGTGTATTGTCCGTCTCCAAAGATCTCTGTCTCTGGTCATTTCTTTTAACTCATGCATAGGTCTTTTGCATATTCCTGTAATCTGATCGATCCATCTTGTTGGGGATCTTCCTCGTGATCTTCGGCCTTCCACCTTTCCTTGTATAATGAGTCTTTCCATGTTTTCTGTGTTGGCTCTCATAACATGTCCAAAGTATTTTAATTGTTGGTGATGGACTTTACTGGAGAGCCGTTGGCTAACTTTTAGCTCTCTTAAAATCGAATTATTTGTTCTATGGTCGGTCCAAGGCATTCGTAGCATTCGTCTCCAACAGAACATTTCAGTGGCGTCTATCTTTCTTCTTTCCGAATTTCTCAGGGTCCAAGATTCACATCCGTAAGTCAGTATTGGGAATATTAAACAGTTGATCAACCTCATCTTTAACGCTCTTGAAATTTGACAGTCCTTCCATATTGTGGTCATTTTTGCTGTGGCGACTTTTACTAGATCACATCTACGTTTTATTTCCTCCTGTAGTGACCCTGTGTTTGTGATTAATGATCCCAGATATAAGTATGAGTTCACAACCTCAAACCGATCAATTGTGGTTATATGTGGATGATTGTTATGTAGTCTATCCCTTATCATGATTTTTGTGTGTCAAGCACATGAAGTGTCAAGCACTTTAACTGATCCAGTAGTGTGTTCTTATAGTTCAGTTATAAGCAAAATAAGGTGTTGGGGTACGCCCACTTCTTTTAGTATTTGCCATAAGTGTCTCCACTTGACCCTGTCGAACGCCTTACGATAATCTATAAAGCATATGTACAGTGGATTATTGAATTCCCTAGATTTTTCGATTATCTGTATTATATTTAACAGGTGTTCTCTAGTACCCCTACCTTTGGTAAATCCAGTTTGCTCTTGTGGAATTTCTCTGTGAAGGAATGTTTTTAGTCTCTCGTTGATTATATGTAGCATTATTTTACTGGCATGTGATATAACAGAAATAGTTCTATAATTGTCGCATTTATGGAAGCTGCCTTTTTTATGAATTGTGGTTATTGTAGATTTTGTCCAGTCTTCAGGCCATTGTTTTGAATGCCATATTTGGTTACAGAGTAGATGAAGTAGTTTTACGCCAGTTTCTTCTGTGGCTTTGAGCATTTCTGCTGTTATCATATCTGGACCTGGTGCTTTATTATATTTGAGCTTACTGATCGCGAGTCTTACTTCATTTTTAAGTATATCAGGTTCTTCTTCCACCCCGTCAGAGACCTGTTTAACAGGTTCTTGGCGTTGAGCATATTTATATAAGACCCTGCAATACGATCTCCATGTCTCTGCTATATCCTCTCCGCCGGTTCTCAGAGTTTCAGTGTTGTCTTCAATGGCCCAAGTTCTGGCTTTAAAGTCTCTTGTTGAGTAGCGTATTTTTCTAAATAGATGTCTCGGCTGATTATTCTGATCATGTCTCTCAATTTCTTTGCATATACCCTGGTAGTACTGGTTTTTTATGATATAAGTGTTAAAAGTACACGTTTAAGGCACGCATGTGAAAGTGTGCAGAATGAGCGAAGCGAGTTCTGCAATTCACATGAGTGCCTTAAAAATGTACTTTTTAACACGCATATCATACAATATTTTTTCTACAAACGTAATTAGAGGACAATATCTACAAAAACTTTTACTTGAACTTGACTGACATTCCATTTTTATATTTTTTTGACATTACATCAGAATTGCCTATACGGTCAATACGAACTGCAGTGCCATAAAAATTTTAAAGCATTTCTGCCCAAAGCTTTTTCTTTCTAGTTCTCAATATTATTTTTTTTGTAAGTATCTTCATATTCGCTGTCCTTCTATATCCTTTTTGGTCTATCTTTTCTTCTTCTTTTGTATTTGTTTTCGTGATAATACAATTTTAGGCATTATTTCCTTTCCCATTCTTTCAATGTGTGATAAATATCAAATTCTCTGTGCTTTGATTACCGTTGTTAAATTTGATTGTCGTTAATGTATTTTCCTCTCCCATCTCTCTAGAAGGCATGTTTCTGATTTATTATACACCCATAATCCACATTCATTTGTAGGCTTGATAACTATTTTGCAAATTCTGACTTTTATTTTTCTTGAGACCTATTTGGATTTTATTCATACTCCATACTTTTTGTTTCCTTTGTTATATCTACTTTTATCTCCCATTCCTCATATCCCTTCTCATCTTATTTTAACTCCATATAAATAAATTCTGAAACTTTTTGAACATGCACGTATTTTGCCTTTCTCTTTGTAGGCCCAAATTTCTTCCCCTTTTTATTATACTGTGAATATAACTTAAAACGTACTCTTAAACGTATACTCAAAGTGAAGATAATTTAAAACGTATGCTGCACCAATTTAATACAACCGTCAGAAAATTTAATATGTTAATTTCCCCAAAATGGCTGGTTATAACAGCAAATCCAATAAGATGTAAATTGGACCTGGAGGGTCAGATAATAGAATAAGTGATGGAGTTTAAATATCCAGGCATCAGACTCTCCGGCTGCGGAATCGAGCAAACAGAGCCGCAGGTTGCCTTTTTAAATACTGTTGGAATATTGTTGGAGAGACAGAAAATGAAACCAAAGGTAAAAAGTAGTAAAAAATAAACAAAAGTAGTAAAGATCATAGAAAAGGTGGAAAAACTTTAATGGAAATGGGTCGATATGCTGAAGAAATAAAGATCAGATTTGTACAAAAAAGATTGTAAAATGAACACCAAGTGATTACAAGAGGATCTAAGATGATATATACATATCAGATAAAAAAATGATTTAAAGTGACTTATCGGAAACTGAATTATAATAATTGCACAATATAAAGAAAATTGTACTCCGATTTTTCACTTCTGCGTATAATAGGGATTTTGATTATTAGTCTGGGCTGATTATCGGAGAATAGGCCATTTTTGGGAAAAGTTATTTACCAACAATTTTATTGCTGGAATCGAATCTTATGATTGTATATATTAATAATATAGATATGCAAAGTCCGCAGATAGTGTGCTACTTGTTTTATAAACAAAATGGCGCCCGAAAATCGTGTTTGTTTCAATTTTTGCTCTATAACTTCAAAGATACTTTAGACCAAAAGCACTCAAATAAAAATTCACCGCAATTAAATTATGCATATAGTCGTGTTTTTTCCGATTTACTTCGACGAAAACTTTCCCCGAAAAAAGCGGGTTTTTCCAACAAAATCTTTAATTTTCAACTAAACTTTTAGATAAGTAGTTGTTAATCAATAATTAAATAACTTGGTAACGTAAAAGCCCTTTTCGTATATATTATAATTCCAGAAGCCGATGGAAATTGAATGGACAGTTTAGCAACAATTGAAATGTTAATTAAAAATTTACGGTCGCTATAATAACGACAATAATTATGATGCATAAGAATAACTATGATTTTTTCATAAAAAGGCACTATACCTATCTAATGCACTTTACGGAATTGAAATTGGACTATTTAAGCGGCCTCAGGAATATTTTAAAATTATAAACAATTTTTTGGCTTATAAACAAATAGAATATCTCGGGAAATATTAAACTAAATTAAATTGTGAAAACGGTATTCGAAAGACAGTGGCAGGATGCTTCTTTTAAAAGAAAAAACGTTTAATTATGAAGAGTGGTTCCTGAGATACAACCGGTCAAAATTGACCGAAATTTACGGCAAAGATATAAACAATAGGATCATAATTTTCAAACCATCACCTTTCTATTTTTTTTTCTTTCTCCACACCAATTTTCATATCTTTAAAATCCTCATAACATATATTATTATAATAAAAACTATCGATATTACGTGTGAAAATTGCCAAAAATAGCAAAATTCCAATCAAAAATTAAGCTGGAAAAAATGTAACCCTCAAAGTTCAAAATCGGTATACTTTAAAAAAAATGCATTTTCTGTGCTTCCCATGGAGCAATTTCTTTCATTCTTTTTTTGTTCATAAGTAACAAGAGTAGAGCCATCGAACTAACGCATTATTAAATGTCAAACTTGCTTTTGTTTTGTTATAAAAAATTAATTTATTTATTATAACACAATATTTTAATTTGTTTAAATAAAAATTGTTTAAATAATTATACAGCTTTCAAATGAGAATATTTACGTTTTTAACTTTAAAAGGTACACTTGTAGTAAGTTTGTCTAAAAAAAGCCTACAACTGGAAAAAATATGTAATTTTCTGTTCTTATAAATAAATTAATCTATTATAAAAACAAAAGCAAGTTTGGCATTTAATAATGCGTTAGTTCGATGGCTCTACTCGAGTTATTAGGGAACAAAAAAAGAATGAAGGAAATTCCTCCATGGGAAGCCGAGAAAATTCATTTTGTTAACGTATACCGATTTTGAACTTTGAGGGTTACATTTTCTCCAACCTAATTTTTGATTGGAATTTTGCAATTTTTGGCAATTTTCATACGTATTATCGATAGTTTTTATTATAATAATATATGTTATGAGGATTTTAAAGATATTAAAATTAGTGTGGAGAAAGAGGACAAAAATAAAAAGGTGATGGTTTGAAAATTATGATCCTATTGTTTATATCTTTGCCGTAAATTCTGGTCAACTTTGACCGGTTGTATCTCAGTAGTACGAAGTACGTTAGATAGGTATAATGTCTTTTTATGAAAAAATCATAGTTATTCTTATGCATCATAATTATTGTCGTTATTATAGCGACCGTAAATTTCTAATTAACATTTTAATTGTTGCTAAACTGTTCATTCAATTTACATAGACTTCTGGAATTTTAATATATACGGAAAGGGCTTTTACGTTACCAAGTTATTTAATTATTGATTAACAACTACTTATCTAAAAGTTTAGTTGAAAATTAAAGATTTTGTTGGAAAAACCCGCTTTTTTCGGGGAAAGTTTTCGTCGAAGTAAATGCAACGCAATGGGCCGGATATGTGATAAGAATGGGAGAGGATAGGCTACCAAAACGAGCACTGAATGCTAGAATGCAAGGAAAGAGACCGGTTGGGAAGCCACGAAAGCGCTGGGAAGACACAGTAAACAGCGACGCGCAATCCCTTTTAGGAGTCCGTGTATGGAGAAGAGCAGCCACAGACAGGCAAGGGTGGAGGCAAAAATTAAAGGAGGCCAAGGCTCAATTTGGGCTGTAGTGTCGTAGAAGAAGAAGAAATCGGAAAAAACACGTCTCTATGCAGAATTTAATTGCGGTGAATTTTTATTTGGGTGTTTTTGGTCTAAAGTTAAAATCTTTGGAGTTATAGAGCAAAAATTGAAAAAAAACAAGATTTTCGGGCGCCATTTTGTTTATAAAAAAAAGTAGCACACTGTCTGCGGACTTTGCATATCTATATTATTAATACATACAACAATTCATTCGATTACATTCGATATTCGATTCATACAAGATTCGATTTCAGCAATAAAATTGCTGGTAAATAACTTTTCCTTGTATTTTGCTAATTAGCCCAGAATATATGATTTTACTTGCATGTCAGGTAAGATACATAAGTTGTCAGCTGCTTCTTGTCTAGTAACTCATCAAGACATTACATTTAGACAACCTAGATAAGCTAGATGACGGTTAGAATGTAAAAACAATTGGGGTAAATCAGAAGAGACAATTTTAATTTGCATTTGGAGATGATGCACAACCCCATTTTTTCTGGATGTACATTATACGTTAAAATGCTATGCCGTTTCCTTACGTTTATTTGTTTTTATCTCAAAAATACACAAACCCAAAAATACCCACCCAATCGATATATCGTCTTTAACAGTACTCAAAGATTTAGTGACTTCCTATATCGGACTACGAATAGACAACAAGGATATTTTCATAAAAAATGCAAATGTAATAATGATAGCTGCTATGAATGACGTTTTCGGAGAATATTGATTTCGAGATATTCGAATAGCTGGGATTTAGTTATTTATTACAGGCCTGCAGTAAATAAACCGGGATCTTGCGGAAGGTAAACTATCTCAAATGCTGCTAAGTATATTGTTCTGTATGAACGTTATGAATGTTATTTCAGTTTACGAGTATTATTATTTTTCTAATTTAGATTAACGTGATTCCATAAATAGGATTATTTACATATCGAGGGGTTCGAGTGAAAACCCGATAACTAACAAAACAATTGTTTAGAGATAATGGCAATTAAATATTTTAGGAAGTTTGAAGAAGATTTAAAATCGTCATAGGAAGTTTTATCAAATATTTGTTATAGCCAAATGGCAGTGAATTCAATATTTAGTTAGAATAATTTATTTTAAGTTTAATTTATAAAAACGTATTTACAAAAAAAATAAACCGTGATATTTATCGGGTTTTACCTCGTTGAAGGAGTATAACATTTGACTTTATTGGTTTTTATTTTGAATTTTTTTAATTATAAAATAAAATTTAATTGTATATTATTCCAACAAAAATAAATTAATCTGCATTCTTTTTAGAAAATTAAAAGGTAAAGTGTGTCTCCTTCCGATTCTTCTCATATCATTACGTCTGGAATTCGATCTACGATATAATTACCGGTTTTTAAATTTGTTAGTCAAACATGCAACTCTTCTGGAAGATATTTTCTTGGTACATCTTTCTCAAATACGTTTTCTTTGCTTCACTTATTGAAAAAGTAAATTGCCCGGAGTTGGTAAGTCTATGGTTGCTTTTTGGAATGAAATTGTTATATGTTTTAGAGTTTTAGGGCGCAGAGTAGGAGTTTTTTTTTAATTCAAACCAATATCTTCTGATATTTTTATTAACTGGTTACCGTTTTCCGCTATTGTCTTCTTTAGAATATCATCCAGTAGAATCACTGTTAGCTACAGCATTTATTATATCATCTGAGAATATACACAGCGTTTTAAAAAAAAATTGACACACTGGAATTCGTGAATGGTAAGCTAGTGGAAAGAAACATTTCTTACTAAATGTTTGTTCCTTTCTTTGGGAAGTTTTAGGAATGTACAAGAATTCATCTGTACTCATTAGATATCTTTTAAAAACACCCTTTAATTATCTACGCTAATATCTTTCGGTTATTTAAATGTCATCATAAACAATTCCAACCTTCTTTCGTTACATAAACATTGTTGACCTAGATCGTGAGGTGTAATTATACATACAGCCACTATAAACACTTTTCAGGGTCGACGCTGACTTTGCACTTTTAAATATATTTATACAACCAAAACATAATAAGGGAATCCTCATTACACATTCCACATTCGTCATTATATTTTATTAGATGTAAGATTGTTCACATTAAAAGATAGTGTCATCTACACTCCGCGAGACGACGTTACGTAGGTTGATACCAGCTTGTACTCATGCGAGTATAATAAAACAACTTCAACAGTGAAACGACTATTAATCATTCCACCCCTCGGATAAGGGTTAACCACCCTTACCGGGAGAAGATAGCCCTAGTAATCCTGGACTATCATATGGCGATCCTGCCAGGATTACTAGGGCTATCTTCTCCCGGTAAGGGTGGTTAACCCTTATCCGAGGGGTGGAATGATTAATAGTCGTTTCACTGTTGAAGTTGTTTTATTATACTCGCATGAGTACAAGCTGGTATCAACCTACGTAACGTCGTCTCGCGGAGTGTAGATGAATTTATTAAAGAAGGAAATAAAAAATTGAAGAATATAGAAATATACATATGTGAAGTACCAGAAACAATAAAAGATGACAAAGAAAAACACAGATTAATAGAAGAATACCATAATCACCCGATGTTCGGAGGACACGTAGGGAATAATAGACTAATAAAGAAGCTAAAGGCAAGATTCCGATGGAAAAATTTGGAAAAAGACGTAAGAAAATACGTTAAACAATGCCACAAATGTCAAATTAACAAACCGAAAAGAACACATGTCGAAGAGTTCGTGATATCGGACACATCTTCCAAACCATGGGACATAGTATACATAGATACAATAGGTCCATTCACTAGAAGTAATGAAGGTAATAGATACTGTATCACAATGTGTGAACTGACAAAATACGCGGTCAGCATACCAGTGTGCAATAAAGAAGCAGAGACAATAGCAAGAGGAATCTTTGATCATTTCATACCAACATACGGACTCATGAAGCAAATAAGAACAGACCAAGGCACAGAGTATAAGAACGAAGTAATGCAGGAATTAACAAAGCTATTAAAAATAGAGCACAACTTTTCAACGGCATACCACCCACAGTCCATTGGAAGTTGCGAAAAACTACACAGAACGTTGAACGAGTACGTAAGAGCATTCATAGACGAAGACAGAGAAAATTGGGATGTGTGTTGCAGAATGTTCACATACTGCTACAATACAACCCCTAACGCGTATCATGGATACACACCGTTCGAACTGCTATATGGCAGGAAGGTTAACCTACCGGAAGACCTTACACAGGAGATTCAACCATGTTACAATATAGATGCCTACTACAATGAGTTACGATACAAACTACAAAGCGCACACGAGAGAGCCAGAACCTTCTTATTAAAACACAAAAAAGAGCGGCAAGAAAAGAATAAGCTCAAAGCAACACCTCAAAACTTTAAAATAGGAGACCTAGTCCTGGTAAAAAGGGAAGAGAATGGTAAGTTTGATAGTCTTTATGTAGGTCCTTTCACAATAACAGAAGTAAATAACGTTAATTGTAAAATCAGAATAGAAAACAATAAAATCAAGGAAATACATAAGAATAGATTATATGCTTACAATCCGAAAACACAGTGAGTGACAAGTGTGATGAAACAATGTTGTTAAACGAACATTTTTATTTTTATTTATGTATTTACGTAGTTTTAGGAAGTTTGTATATAAAATAATTTTTTTGTATTGATTACAACACAGTATGGGTTGGTAGCACTACTTGCAAAATTTTCTGCCCGTAGTCAGAAAATTCTTAGGAGGAAAAGGTGTACAAGAATTCATCTGTACTCATTAGATATCTTTTAAAAACACCCTTTAATTATCTACGCTAATTTCTTTCGGTTATTTAAATGTCATCATAAACAATTCCAACCTTCTTTCGTTACATAAACATTGTTGACCTAGATCGTGAGGTATAATTATACATACAGCCACTATAAACACTTTTCAGGGTCGACGCTGACTTTGCACTTTTAAATATATTTATACAACCAAAACATAATAAGGGAATCCTCATTACACATTCCACATTCGTCATTCTATTTTATTAGATGTAAGATTGTTCACATTAAAAGATAGTGTCATCTACACTCCGCGAGACGACGTTACGTAGGTTGATACCAGCTTGTACTCATGCGAGTATAATAAAACAACTTCAACAGTGAAACGACTATTAATCATTCCACCCCTCGGATAAGGGTTAACCACCCTTACCGGGAGAAGATAGCCCTAGTAATCCTGGACTATCATAGGGACAAGTCTAGTCCTAATTAGTTTGACAGTTATATTGTACAAAATAAAAAAAATTCTAGACTAGACTACTATTACTAGACTAAAGTAATTTCTACAGAGTTTCAATAGTCTTCAGACACAGTACACTTAAATTTAAATTTACTACAATTGATTTGCTGTATGGTACCTTTTTAAGCTCCGAGTTTGTTTTTCGTTATAAATATGGACCCCATTCTAACCGCTTTTTTTGTTTTCGTAATATTTAATTGTAAATTTACGCCATCTTTTACTGGGTTTTCGCAGGAAAAAAGTGTGCTGAAATTTAATAAACCATCATAGTCTTAATTATTTATCGGATTTTCGCATGAATATGTCAAAATGAACAATTTTGTAATCTTCATCTCTGATAAAATTAATTATCAGTTTTTAACTTAGAAATATTTCTAATAAAATTAGTAACTTTACACAGGAAAAAGAAGATAAATGATACTACCGGATTCTCATATTATAAATATATTATAAATATGTTTATGACATAGTATTTTTATCAGTAAAGTTATATATCGGGTTGGTTTATATATATCAGTAAAGTTATATATCTAAAAATACGAGTTAACGGTTTTTACCATGTTTGGTTTTTATTAGTTATTGTGTTTAAAAATGTTAATATCAAATAATAACATTTACCAGTGGTAGGAGACCTTTTTTTACTACAGCAGAATTAAAAATACCGGATTTCATAATTTTGGAATTTATCGGGTTTTTGCTCGAACCCCTCGATATACAGTCGGAAAAATGAAAGAATACCCATGAACGATCACATCAATGACATACATATTTTGTATTTTCTGATTTTTTTTCAGAAATAACCATCGAGAGAGATAGATTATTAATAATCTGAATAATATGTGATTGATGTGATCGTTCATGGGTATTCTTTCATTTTTCCGACTGTATATGTACAGTAAGTGATAACATTGTATACAAGTGACTATAATCAAATACTATTGACTGTAATACATCAAACTCCACAGAAATCTGGAAGCACGTTGCTACTAGCGCCACTGTCGGCTTGAATTGAACTACGTTTTGACAACGTTAAATTTGACGTAAACATTCAAATTTAATTTGATAAATTTTTAAATACCGAGCTAATTTTGCTAAAACGTGGACAAACGGTAAAAAGTGGACAATTCATAAAGACTAAAAAGGGTAGTTTCCTAGGTTGGCTGTATACCATAAAGACTTGGCTGAATTCATAAAGACATGAACAACGCAAGTGAAATGTAAAATTTGAGAAAAATATGCGGAAAACAAATTTAGCCCAATAAATGACCGTTTTGGAGTGTAATTTCCAGGGGCAACTCCGAATTGTATGAAAATTTGGATTTAGGTTCTACTTACCCTCCACTTCAAAGTTGAATTTGTGCGGTTGGTTGCTTTTACTTGGGGGTGACATTTACCCCTTCTCGGGGGGTGAAAAACGCGTGTTTAAAATAAGGCAGGAAATGAATAAATTAACTTATTTTAAGCACATTTTGTTCTATAAAGTTTTTTACGTAAGTCAATACTTTTCGAGTTATTCGCGATTTAAAATGTTGATTGTTCGACAAAAAAACTACGTTTTCAGACCGTTTTTCCCAAATAACTCAAAAAGTAAATATTTTATCGAAAAAAATATTTTTAGCAAAAGTGTAGCCTATAAAAAAACGAAAAAAATGGTGTAACAGTTAAGTCTACAAATTGAGTAGAAGCAAAGTTGTAGCTCATAAAAAATACGTTCTTATTCGTCTAATTCTAAAACGAATAATTCAACGCGAAATCACCGAAGAAAGAAGCGTTTTTCGGGAAAAGCTTATTAACATTTTTAAAGTATCGCAAAAATTCTTATTATTTGTTTTTTCCAAAAGTTTACAGCATCAAAAATAAACGAGTTACACTGAAAAAAAAGTTGGCCCCTTTTTTTTGGTAAAAAAAAATCGTGAAAACCTCCCTCTATTTAGCACCCTAAATGAAATTAATCGTTTGGCTTTACCATCTATTTTAACTGTATGTGTATTGTTTATATGATCTGTAAGTTTGATTGGTTTTGAAGTGCTTATTTTTGAAAACATTTGGTTTTAGAGTAAAAAAAATTTTTCTAAAAATTTTTGAAAAATTTCATTTTTTTCAAAATAACTTAAAAAATATTAGTGGTAAGAAAAATCTTAAGGGGTAAAAAAATGTAGGTTTTGCTATTATAAATATGTTAGTTTCATTTTGTTTCTCCGTAAGACAAAAATTGGTTAAGATATGGCTGTTCAAAATTTGCATACACTCGTGATTAGTGACCCATTCAAGCTTTCTCAATTATAACCCTTTTAAAAATAAACACTTTAAACCGGTGAGACTGACAGATCATATAAAAAATAGATAGGTAAGTAAATTGTTTATAAAGCGGTAGCGGTTAATTTTATTTGGGGAGCTAAACACGGCGAGATTTTCATTATTTTTTACAAAAAAAAAAATAGGGCAAACTTTATGTTGACCGTAACACGCTTATTTTTAATGTTAAAACTTTTGTTAATAATTAAAACAAAGCTTTTTATAAACACTTTAAAAAAGTTTAAATGGGTTTTTCCCGAAAAGTGCTTAATTTTTCGGTGATCTCACCTTGAAATATTCGATTTGGAATTAGACGAATAAGAACGTATTTTTCATGAGCTACAACTTTATTTTTATTTGATTGATAGACTTTACTGATACACCATATTTTTGAGTTTTTATAAGCTACACTTTTTCTAAGGATATTTTTTTCGATAAAATATTTACTTTTTGAATTATTTGCGAAAAACCGTCTAAAAACGTAGTTTTTTTGTCGAAAAATCAACATTTTCAATGGCGAATAACTCGAAAAGTATTGACTTGCGTAAAAAACTCTATAGAACAAAAGTTGCTTAAAATTAGTCAATTTATCCATTTCCGATCTTATCTTGAACGTATCTTTTTTTACCCCCGAGAAGGGGTCACTCCCCAAGTAAAAGCAACCAACGGCACAATTTCAACTTTGAAGTGGAGGGTAAGTAGAACCTAAATCCAAATTTTCATGCAATTCGGAGTTGCCCCTGAAAATTACACGGTATCGCCGAATTTCCCGTTCATTTACTGGGCTAATTGAACAAATATAAGAAACTAAGGTATTAGACTAATGACAAAGTAGAAACCTATTACTGAGTACATTAAACAGAAGTAAATATGGTGGTTCGAACATATTAATAGAATGGATACCAGAAAAAATTACAAGGCAAATATTAAAATTAGGAAGTAGAAGGAAAAGGAGAAGGGATAGATCCAGAAGGAGATAGATAGATCAAATCGAAGAAATAGTAAAGACTACAGGAAAAGGTATTGAAGAATTAAAGACGATAGCCAAAAATAGATATACATGGAAAGTAGGTAAAGGAAGAACCGGAATCACAATCCAGCGACTGACATGGCAAAAGTATATAAGAAGAAGAAGACTAATAAGAGTGGATCGTAACGAGAATGTTCAATAGGAACAAAAGTAAATATAGACCGGGCAGTATCGTCGCCCCCGCTAGCGCAATTATTCCGATTCGATTTTTTTGCAGAAACTTACTCAAAAAGAAGTCCTTATAACATATCCACAGGGTGCCGGGCGGTGCCGTGGTCGAAAAATTTTTAAAAAATTTTTTTTTAACAAATTCACAAAAATAATTTTTTTATTTCCAAAAATTTTGTTTAGATAACTTGGGTCATTCTGAGCAAAAAAGTTATCTTGTCATTTTTCTCTAAAATTGACTGTTGTCGAGTTATACGCGATTAAAAATTTGAAAAATGCGAAAATGGCCATTTTCAAGGCTTCATAACTCGATCAAAAATGATTATTATGAAATTCAAAAAGTGACAAAATCAAGATTCAAATATCTTCTTCAGCGTTCTGAAGAGATTTTTGTCATTAAGTTATTACAAAGCTGTTATTTTTAGTTATTAACAATTAGCTCTATAGTCTAACTGTATCGTCGCCCCCGTTAGCGGAACAATTTCGATCAGATTTTTTTGCACAAACTTACTCAAAAAGGGGTCCTCATAACATATCCACAGGGTGCCTTGCGGTGCCGTGGTCTAAAAATTTTTTAAACAATTTTTTTTAAACAAATTCACAAAAAAAATTTTTGATTTCCAACAATTTTTTTAGATAACTTGAATCATTCTGAGCAAAAAGGTCTCTTGTAATTTTTCTCTAAAATTGATTGTTGTTGAGTTATATGCGATTAGAAATTTGAAAAATGCGAAAATGGCCATTTCAAGGCTGCATAACTCGATTAAAAATGATTATTATGAAATTCAAAAAGTGACAAAATCAAGATTGAAATACCTTCTTTAGCGTCCTGAAGAGATTTTTGTTATTATTTTATTACAAAGCTGTTATTTTTAGTTATTAACAATTAGCTGTATAGTCCAACTGTATCGTCGCTCCCGTTAGCGGAACTATTTCGATTAGATTTTTTTGCACAAACTTACTCAAAAATAGGTCCTTATAACATATCCACAGAGTGCCGGCCGGTGGTCGAAAAATTGTTTAATCAATTTTTTTAAACAAATTCACAAAAATAATTTTTTCATTTCCAACAATTTTTTTTAGATAATTTGGGTCATTCTGAGCAAAAAAGGTCTCTTGTAGTTTTCGTCTCAAATTGATTGTTGTCTAAATAACAATTAAAAATAACAGCTTTGTAATAAAATAATGACAAAAATCTCTTTAGGACGCTGAAGAAGGTATTTGAATCTTGATGTCACTTTTTTAATTTCATAATAATAATTTTTAATCGAGTTATGAAGCCTTGAAAATGGCCATTTTCGCATTTTTCAAATTATTAATCGCGTATAACTCGACAACAGTCAAGTTTAGAGAAAAATGACCAAAGACCTTTTTTACTCACAATGATCCAAATTATCTAAAAAAAGATTGTGGGAAATGAAAAAATTATTTTTGTGAATTTGTTTAAAAATTTTTTTTTTTTAATTTTTAGACCACGGCACCGCAAGGCACCCTGTGGATATGTTATAAAGACCTCTTTTTGAGTAAGTTTTTGCAAAAAAATCGAATCGAAATAGTTCCGCTAACAGGGGCGACGATACAGTTGGACTATCCCGCTAATTGTTAATAACTAAAAATAACAGCTTTGTAATAAAATAGTGCCAAAAATCTCTTCAG
Source organism: Diabrotica virgifera virgifera (assembly GCF_917563875.1). NCBI lineage: Eukaryota > Metazoa > Arthropoda > Insecta > Coleoptera > Chrysomelidae > Diabrotica > Diabrotica virgifera. Next base: position 272,762,068 of record NC_065445.1, on the reverse strand, counting down.
GACGTTGAAGAAGGTATTTGAATCTTGATTTTGTCACTTTTTGAATTTCATAACAATCATTTTTAATCGAGTTATGAAGCCTTGAAAATGGCAATTTTCGCATTTTTCAAATTTTTAATCGCGTATAACTCGACAACAGTCAATTTTAGAGAAGAATGACATGAGACCTTTTTTGCTCAGAATGACCTAAATTATCTAAAAAAAATTGTTGGAAATAAAAAAATTATTTTTGTGAATTTGTTTAAAAAAAATTGTTTAAAAAATTTTTCGACCACGGCACCGCCCGGCACCCTGTGGATATGTTATAAGGACCTCTTTTTGAGTAAGTTTGTGCAAAAAAATCGAATCGGAATAATTGCGCTAGCGGGGGCGACGATACTGCCCAGTCTAATAGTTATGCGAAGGTGCAAATTTACATGGGAAATGTGTAGGTATCGAAACATGTATTTTTTATTAGAACAAATTTTTACTGACTGTGTCAAAATAAAATTATTGGCCTTATTATTTCTTTAGACTCATGATACCATTTTTCCTCAATAAACACTTAAAACCAATCGTCATGTCCTTTATTAATATTTCAGAACCCCATTCACAAAACCCTTCTATCATTATTACGGTTACATATTTTATGACGTTCGACATTTCTATTCGTCCATCTAAAATCACAAAATCGTTGAATACTATTATAGTAAAGATGGACTATCGATTTTCGATTGCTTTTTTTTTTGTTATTTAAGGTAAATAGATTACCAAAAATTGGAAGGAGAAACGAAAAACCACGTGTCTTCGTATCTACCGTTTGAAGTAAACAAATTATTGGCCGCCTTAAAGAAAAAAACAAGTTGTAGATCACTTCGGCCATTTAAGTGGGACCCTTTTGAATAAATTATGTTGACAAACAACAGTTGCTAGTCGTAGATTAGGTCGGTTCAGGTTAATAATATATTTATGTTTACTTCTACCTATAGAGGAAAGTGGATGAGATAGACAAACGATGCAAATAATTGGTTTTGTTGAAAGATTAATATTCAGAAAGCTATTCTCAAGACATTCGTTGATAATACGAGTATCTAACAACTGCTTTTGATCAATTTGGTGATAAGGATATAAGAAACAAAATATGCAAAAGAATAAACGTGATCAACGTCTGTATATTTCTATATAGCCCAGTAAATGAATGGGAAATACGGCGATGCCGTATAATTTCCAGGGGCAACTCCGAAATGCATGAAAATTTGGATTTAGGTTCTACTCACCCTCCACTTCAAAGTTGAAATTGTGCCGTTGGTTGCTTTTACTTGGGGGGTGACAGTCACCCCTTCTCGGGGGTGAAAAAACATACATTCAAGATAATACCAAAGATGGATGAATTGACTCCGAAATGCATGAAAATTTGGATTTAGGTTCTACTCACCCTCCACTTCAAAGTTGAAATTGTGCCGTTGGTTGCTTTTACTTGGGGGGTGACATTCACCCCTTCTCGGGGGTGAAAAAACATACATTCAAGATAAAACCAAAGATGGATGAATTGACTGATTTTAAGCAACTTTCGTTCTATAGAGTTTTTTGTGTAAGTCAATACTTTACGAGTTATTTGCGATTGAAAATGTTTATTTTTCGACAAAAAAAAACTACGTTTTCGGACGGCTTTTCGCAAATAACTCAAAAAGTAAATATTTGATCGAAAAAAATATTCTTGGCAAAAGTGTAGCTTATAAAAAACCGAAAAAAATGTGTATCAGTAAAATCTATCAATCGAACAAAGCCAAAGTTGTAGCTCATGAAAAATACGTTCTTATGCGTCTAATTCCAAATCGAATATTTCAAGGTGAAATCACCGAAAAATTAAGCACTTTTCGGGTAAAACCCATTTAAACTTTTTTAAAGTGTTTATAAAAAGCTTTATTTTAATTGTTCATAAAAGTTTCTAGCATAAAAAATAAGCGAGTTACACTCAAAATTAAGATGGCCCTCTTTTTTTGGTAAGAAAATCATGAAAATCTCCCCGTGTTTAGTTCCTCAAATGAAATTAATCGCTACCGCTGTACAAACAATTTACTTACTTATCTACTGTTTATATGATCTGTCAGTTAGGGATGGCGGTTTTTGACAAAACACCGGTTTTCGGTTATACCGGTTTTTTTTGCTTACGGTTTAACCTGGCGGTTATAACCGGCCAAAAAAACCGGTTTTTGGAAAAACCGGTTTTCGGTTTTTTTAATCTAATAGGTTACATTTACAATACACTTTAGTTTGCGATACTTCATTCGCGATATCAATATGATCAAAATTAGTACTATCGAAAGAACATGTATTACTTTTAACACGTTTGTATATTTGTAGAATAGGTACATTTTAACTCATTTAATACTTCCTGTATGAGTGTATCGTTTTGAAAACGTAGTTTCAGACGTAACGTTTCGGTCTAGTAATTTCTGTATGAAGTTCTTGGGACTCCATTACTTCACAAGTGTTTTCCATTTGATTCTGAACAGAGTGATTTTTGTTTTCTGGTATTGCATTAAAGGAAGGAATAGAGTCTTGGTCAGTTTGAGATGTAGGTATGAACGGGTTTGGCTGTATGACCGTATTCGTACATGTTGAGGCTATATGACCAGATTGATGACAGAGATAGCAGGTGAGTCCATCAGAAAGAAAGATTCGGTAAGACGTATGAAAGATGAAAGCCCTTCTCAGCAAGATATTTTTCGACGATATGATGAGGAATAGTCGGACAGACATTAGACAACAGTAACCTATTAGCAACAGTGACTAATCTTCTCGCTTTAATAACATTGTCTCCTATTTTTAATCCTCCGTGGTCTGTTAAAAAATTGTTAACAACTTCTTTGCTGGAGAGGTAGATGCAGATTCTGCCGTTAGAAATTCGCGATGAAAAGAGCACATTTTTGGGCTGTACTAGTGATCCTATTGCTGTAACGTAGTCTTCTAATTTTAGTGTGTCTACTGCTGTTATAATAATGGCTTGTTATTTGGCAGGGAATGTAGCTGCTTTCTGTTGGGTAATTGTAGAGTAATATGGTGTTTGTTGATCGGGTAACATTGGAGGACCCCTATAGTCAGAAGTACCCGCCATCGGATACAATTGTTAAATACTTTTTATTTAAATTTTCTTATTTCGTTTCATTATATTGTAATTGGGTCGGTACGACTCTGTTAATTACAAAGTATTTAACTTGTCGAAGATAAGCCAAAAAACAAGTTTTTGTTAATCGCTTTCGAATTTACAATACTGTATGACTGGATTGAAATTCGTAATCTGTAAGATTTTGATGAAACCGTAAATATATTGATAAAAGTATTTACGGCAATCAAATCACCACTAATAAGTAAACTGCTGGTTATGTTTCTTATAATTAATTTAAAAATTTACTATAGAAAATGACGAAAAACTTGGAGACTAAATTTAGGTGTACTTAATTAACTAAGTTCAGGACCGCACCAATATGGCTTTATTTCCCCAAATAAAACTGTAAATTACAAGAAATTCATAAGTATAGCTTCATTACAGATTTGAGGACCAGAAATAACTTTAGTATTTGTTACAGGTTCCAAAGGAATCGGCAATCGCTTCGAAGAGCAAAGACTAACATTGCGGATACACAGGGGAAAAGGTTCTTCCGGAAAACGCACATATGGTTCACCTCATAGTAACGGCAGTAACAGCACCACCACCACTGGCAGCGCCAGTGCTAGTCCCAGTCCTTCCACTAGGGGGCGTCAAGAAAAAGTCAAGATTAGCGTTAGTCATCCATCGTCTGAGAATTTAGCACCGTCCTTATTGGCGGTAAGTAAATGAATGTAATTATTCTTATATTAGGCATATTTAGATTGACAAAATACAAAAAATCCCAAAATCTAAAAGGAACTGTTTGTTTCCTGAGCTTGTTGTTGTATAATATAACACTCAGTACAACATATATTTAATCCTCACTTAAACTCTACTCAATGTCAATAATCAAGTGAATAAGAACTCGAATGACATTGACCGGAGCAGTGCCTGATTAAGCAAGAGTTTATTGCATATAAAAGAAACCTCCTGTGATATAGTTTATTATTATATCTATTTTAAGTAGTATTGCAACATGTCTTGGGGTTGGTTGATACATTGCTGTTGTTTGTATTAATAGTTCGAAGACCAGATAAATAAAGTATAACATTGTCAGATGTAATAGTATTTATTATACCAAATAATTAATAAGGACTAAAGGTACTGCACCTAACCACCAACATATTTATTTATGAGAAACGTTTTCGTAGCAGGCTTGGTACTGAAGCTGTAAGAAAGAAAACCCCAAGAAAAAGCTCGTCCAGGAAAAACCAATAACTGGCGCTTGCTATTATTTGGCTGTCATCCGATCCCCTTCCCAAAATTTCTACTAGCCCCCATTCCGTGAAGAATCGAGAAAGCCTACATGCGGTTAAAATAACGTGTCCTCACTCACTTCGAGCATATTTAAGACAAATAGCAGGAACCTTTATGAAACAAAGATCTCCTTAAAACACGTTAACATTATCGACGATAAGGTGCCCAAACAAATTGAGTCTATAAACTTAGAAGAGAACTAGATACTTGATTAAGATGCTTAGAAACAATATAATCTGATCGAGTAACATGGAACTAATGCCTTTTTTCCAGCCTAAATTATTACTAAGAGCTTAAGACTAAGGGCAAACTCACTAATATCCTTTAGGTTCTATTAATTTATTGCACAAATATTAACATGTACCATCACTTGCACTATACTCTGGTTTTCACATAACTAACTTAAAGGTTTTTTTCTCTTGAGTCCTCTAGCCAGATCCGTGTTATCATGAACCTGCATGACCTCAACGTTGATGTGTTAAAATCGTTGTTCGTGACTATTGGAAACTTTCTCAATGGTCTTGTTGAAAGTATATATTTCTAGGTCCATATAGAGGTGACTATTCATATAGTACCAAGGAGTGTTGACTTTGTTTTGGAAACTGTGAATGATATATAAATTACTCTTACTAGCACAACCCCACCGCTGGATGTCATATATACATATAGGCTTAACATCTGTTTACAGAAAATTATTTTGTTGTAAATTGACAGGGTGGATTTTTTACCCAATAGCCAATTCATTTTTTTATACTTAATGTTGAGCTGTTCTCTTTTCTTTTCTTTTTTAACATAAGACTTTTAACGCAGCCTACCGTCTAATGTAATATCCAAAATGTTTTAGCAGGTTTGACTAGATACAGTTCTCAATTTTACACCATAAAAGAAGCTTTTTATTGATTTTTCGCAAGATATTATTAATGTGATTTTATTGGAGATAAATCAAAAAGTCAAATCACACTATGCAAAAAACTGGAAGGTCTTTTCTCCTTGCGTCCAAGAAGAAGTAAAAGCATTTACTAGTTTGCTTATTATTTTTGGAGCCTGGCATCCTACTACAGAGCCAATGTATATTCTACCATGTCACACAGCACATTCCAACAGATTATATGCTTCCTAAGATTCAATTAATCTTACTAAAACTACATCTTACATCCCAAAACAAAATGCAGCAGTTATTCTTTTATCGACAGAACATAACTATGACAAAATAGGAGGAGAAGAAACAGATTAAAAACAGTATACATACCATACAGCAAAACACAAAACATGTTACCATACAATAAAACAAAGGGTGTAGTGGATACAACAGGTAAATTGGCAAAAGAATTCACGAAAAGTAACCCGTGGCCGATGGCAATATCTTCTAACTAAACACTGGCATCAACGCTTATGAACCTTGCATATTGAAAAATCCAGTCTAGAAAATTAATTAAACTGTAGAAAGCAAAGTGACAAGTCATTACATTCTAACTTAAAACAATTCATGTTAACCATTTTGCCAGAATTATACGTAAGGAATGAACAACTTGTTTCCGTTATTGCCAGACAGCATTTTGATATTTTTTATGCGCTTTAAGTAAAAATAGGAAATCTTCAAATTTTTTTTTCAAAACATTCAAAAAGTATATAAGTTTACCTATAACAAATGTGATAAGTAAATTATTATTATTTAAAATGTCACAGCATCCAACTTTTTGTATTAAGAGGATAGGCGCAAAACTGATAAAGATTTTTGAAAAATTTAAACGCACAATGAAAGACTACTTTATTACCGAGGGCCGAAAGTCCCTGAAAACTTCTATAATGTTTATTTTAATGAGTTACAGTGGTGAAAAAAAAGAGAAAATTTAGTGTGATTTTTAGTTTCAAATATTTCATTCAAAAGTTGTTTATTCTAAGGAACTTTCGACCCTTAGTAATATTTCCTTCTGCGTTTAAATTTCTTAAAAACAGCTATTAGTTTTCTCAGGATTCGAAAAAAATTAATGCATTTAAATATCCTTGGACCAAAATTTTGCGCCTACCCCCTCAATGATTTTTATTGATTTTTAAATAATTTCATATTGTTTTTTTCAAATGTGTCTAACCCTTTATTAATGTTATAGATTATTAAAAATATATATTGTTTTATAATTAGAATGTATTCCTTTATGATATTCCCTAATTATAACAAAAAATATAAGCCAAAAATGTCAAGATACATCTGCACCCCACTCGATTTTAACGTAAGTTTCTTCACGATAAAATATTGAACATTCTCGCCAATGCCATCCAATGCATTTGAAACCAGCTGTACATTGATTTTAGGTGACACATTTCAGCACTGGAACATTTGGCATATATTGCTTCAGGACCTGTTATATGGATTGCCATGACTTCTTTTATTACTGTGTTTTCGATAACGACCAATAAAGAAGATATATGATTCTCTAAAATTTAACAATAAAACACTTGAGACTTTTGTTTTCAATAATTCCACAAAATTTATTATAAATTATTGTCAATCCAGCTGTTTCGGTGGAGTGCCTTTGTCAAGTGATGTGTTTTTACTATGGCTTTTACTATGCGTCTACATTTTAAAGTCTCTAACTGAATAGGTAGAAATAAAAAGAAGAAAGTTAGCATGGGCAGCATTCGGCAAACTGAACTACACTAAGCATAAAAATTAACGCACCACCTTAAAAATGGGACATTTTTGATGTCTTTTATTTCCTAAACTTGTTATCCGATTTTAGTGATTTTTTTAGTATATTATAGCCTTATTCTTCAAGAATATCGATGTAATAATATTATTGCTAAACAGATAAGTGTCATTGTATACCGGGTGTAACAATGATAGTGTGTTTTTTCCTCAAATTTTGGAACACCCTGTGGAATATTCTAGCGTATATAAAATATTGAAAATAAAACTAAACTATAGCCTTAGGTTTTCTTAACATTTTGCTTTTTGATTTATTCACTTATATTGGATAATAAAAAAAAAGTTAGGTACTTTATTAACTAGCAATGTTATTCATCAATATGTTTCTAAATAAGTGCGGCAAACTTTAAGGGGTAATTCTGCATGAAAAAATAATGACCGTTTGCTTTATAAACATATGTCCACAAATGCTTTGTTTCTGAGATACGGGATGTTAAATATTTTCTTACAAACTGACGATTTATTTATTGCTCTAAAACCGGTTGAGATATGCAAATGAAATTTGGTAGTTTTTACCCCTTAAAGTTTGTCGCACTTATTTAGAAACAGCCTGTATTGATAAATAACATTGCTAGTTGTTAAAGTACCTAACTTTTTTATTATCCAATATAAGCGAATGAATCAAAAAGCAAAATGTTAAGAAACCCTAAGGCTATAGTTGACTTTTATTTTCAATATTTTATATACGCTAGAACATTCCACAGGGTATTCCAAACGTTGAGGAAAAAACACACAACATTTTTACACCCGGTATACAATGACATTTACCTCTTCAGCAATAGTATTATTACATCGATATTCTTGAAGAATAAAGCCATAAGCTACTGAAAAAATCACTCAAATCAGACATTAGGTTTAGGAAATACGAAACATCTAAAATGTCCCATTTTTAAGGTGGTGCGTTAATTTTGATGCTTAGTGTATACACTCAGAAATCAGCAAATTCAACTACATCTTAGATCTAAAGTTTTTGACGCACGCATTATTCCGATATTAACATATGGGGCACAAACATGGACAATCACAAAAAAAATATGGACATACTCAGAGTCACTTAACACGCGATGGAAAGAGAAATGCTTGGCATATCACTTAAGGAGAGGAAAACAAACACATGGATAAAACAGAAAACCAAAGTCACCGATGTGGTACAAAAATCATTAAAATTGAAATGAGAATAAGCTGGACATGTAGCTAGGAGTGATCTAAACAAATGGCACAGAACAATTCTAACCCGGAGACCATACCAACACAAAAGACCCAGAGGCAGACCTCCTATGAGATAGACAGGTGATCTGAAACGAACTGCCGGGAAAAATTGGCTACAAGTAGAGTACAACAAAAAACAATGGAAAGGAAGACTTGAAGAGGCTTATGTTCAGATGTGGACGTGAATGGCTAGACGAAGAAGAAAAAGAAGAACTAAATAGGTTGAAAAGTGGGAAGTTGTTTTGTCTCAAGTTATTCACTCAGAATTATGTCCGTAATCTTTAATATATTTATTTCCATAGGTTCTAATAAAGATAGCCTAAGACCTTTATTTTGAATATAAAGAATTTGATACTGTGCATCAAAAGAATGATTATGATCTAGAATTCTAGAAGGTATAGTGCATACATAGAATCTGTTTTTCTATTATTGCAAGCTGTTTTGTGTCCTGCTATCCGTTTTCAAAAGTTCTGCCAGTTTGACCGATGTAAATTTATTTTATTGTTGGATAAAATGAATTTCCGTCAAGTAATGGTCGAATCCATCAATTCTCTAAAATGTTAACTGATAAACAACAACGATTGAACACCAACTTCGCGTTTTCTTCGATTTATATTCGAAATTTCCGTATTTAATATTCCAAATCGGTGCCATCACATAAAATATTCCGCGATGTACGATTTTTAGCTGCTCCTGAGGAATTGGTAATTTCTACTACTGCCTTAAGAATTTCCACGATCTAATCTGAATTTTAAAGTAACTTCACGCTGTCATAATAAAAGTTCAACTTTGGTAACGGCCTCGCGGCTTCTTCTTATTATGAAAAGATCTTTTTCCGTGATTTTCTGCTAGAAGGAGAAAGGAGAAAAATCACATCTAGCACGGCTAGTTGGACTTTAGTTGATTTTCGTGCATTCAATTTAAATTGGGAACTTTTGATCATTTGTTTTACCACTAAAAGTAGAACGTGGATAAGACTAATCCGGAAAACTTGGACTGGTTTTCAACTACCAAAAATTAACTACATTGCTCGTCAACTTAATTATTAAAAATAGCTGTCCAAACTTTAACAGTTCAAACTTTAAGAGTTTTGATTAATTTTTTGATAATTTTATATATTTAACCTTTTCACTTAAACTTGAAAATTCGTAATTTTTAAAATCTTTACTTTAATATTTACCGTAGCTCCATAAATCATAAAATTTAACACATAGAGGTCGAATTGGACTTGCTTCCGTAATTATATTGCTTTGTATGTGGTATGTGGTAGCCATATTGCCTTGTAATCACATAAAATGTGAATTTTTAATATTTGAAATATTTGTAATGTTCTCGTTGAGTGTAACAAATATGTTCTCTCGGGTAACAAAATACAATCGATGACTAGGTTCGTTTTTAAGACATTTTTATTTAGAATCAAAACATACAAAAAATAAGATTCTTCTTCTTTACGTGCCATCTCCGTGACGAAGGTTGGCAATCATCATTGCTATTCTCACTTTTGACACTACAGCCCGAAAGAATTCAGTTGAGCTGCATCCAAACCATTCTCTGAGATTTCTCAGCCAGGACATTTTTCTCGTACCTATGCTGCGCCTTCCTTGAATCTTTTCCTGTATAATTAATTTTAGAAGTTCATATCTGTCACCACGTGTTATATGACCCAAGTATTGAAGTTTTCTTATTTTGATGGAATCCAATATCTCCCTGTTGTTCTGTATTCTCCTTAGTACTTCCTCATTGATTATTCTGTCTGTCCAGGAGATTCTCAGCATTCTGCGATACGTCCACATCTCAAATGCTTCCAATCTATTGAGGCATTGTTTATTAAGAGTCCATGTCTCCACACCATACTAAAGAAGAGTACACTTATAGATAGAGTCCACTTATAGAGTACACTTATAGATAGAGTCCACTTATAGAGTACACTTATAGATAGAGTCCACTTATAGAGTACACTTATAGATAGAGTCCACTTATACATAATATTTTAGTACTCGCTTTCTAAGATTTAGGCTGAGGTCTCTACTACATAATATGTGTTTCATATTAGTGGATGCACTTCTAGCCTTTTCTATTCTAATTCGGATTTCTTTGGTATAATCGTTTGTTTCACTAGTGTTTATCCCTAAATAGTTGTAATTCTGAACTCGTTCTATTAGTCCAGAAAGCCACTGCGCATCCGCTAGGAAAAATATTCTAATTCGGATTTTTTGCACAATCTTACTCAAAAAGGACCCCTTTTAACAAATTTGCATGTTGCCAGGACCAAAAGTTGGTCAAAAATTTTTTAAACGTTTTTTTTTGTTTTTTTCCTAAAATTATTTTTTTTTGCATGGAACAAAATTTTGTTATGTTTTTTGGATCATTCCAAACAGAAAAGGTCTTTAGTGACTTTTCTCTAAAGTTGATAGTTTTTGACATATAAGCGATTAAAAATTGAAAAATTGCGAAATCGCCCATTTTTAACCCTCAAAAACTATGTGAAAATCTAACAATTTGAATGTTGCCAAGGTAGTTAGATATTCTTTAAACATCGATTGATGAAATCCCGAAGAATTTTTTGCAATACAGTATCAAAAACCCCTTTGTTTTTTAATTGTCAATCAAGCGTGCGCGACACTATTTTCCACCGTTGCATGTGTATGCAGTATGGTGCAAATGAAAGGAATAAATTCGTTATTTCGTAAACCGGCGACTTTAAGGAAAAATCCCAAAACAGGTCGATTTTTATTTTTAATTTATGATATTGTAAATATGGTATACTAGTGACGTCATCCACCTGGTCGTGATGACGTAATCGATGATTTTTTTAAATGAGAATAGGGGTCGTGTGCTAGCTCATTTGAAAGGTTCTTCAATTCTCTATTCAGTAATATAAACAGTTACATATTTGTTTATACAGGGTGTCCAAAAAATTTTTATTAAATTAAATTATTTGACAAAAAAGAAGTAGAAGGACACCCTGTATAAATAATTATGTACATGCTTATATTACTGAATAAAAAATTGAAGAACCTTTCAAATGAGCCAGCACACGACCCGTATTCTCATTTAAAAAAATCATTGATTACGTCATCACGCCCAGATGGATGACGTCACTAGTATACTATATATGCCACAATATCAAAACTTAAAAATAAAAACCGACCTGTTTTGGGATTTTTCCTTAAAGTCACCGGTTTACGAAATAACGAATTGATTCCTTTCATTTGCACCATACTGTATAACTGTATACACATGCAACGGTGGAAAATAGGGTCGCGCATGCTTGATTGTCAATTAAAAAACAAAGGGGTTTTTGATATTGTATTGCAAAAAACTCTTCGGGATTTCATCTACCTACTTTGGCAACATTCACATTTTCAGTTTTTCACATAGTTTTTGAGGGTTAAAAATGGCCGATTTCGCAATTTTTCAATTTTTAATCGCTTATATGTCAAAAACTATCAACTTTAGAGAAAAGTCACCAAAGACCTTTTCTGTTTGGAATGATCCAAAAAACCTAAAAAAAAAATTTGTTCCATGCAAAAAAAAATTTTAGGAAAAAAACAAAAAAAAATCGTTTAAAAAACTTTTGACCATTTTTTGGTCCTGGCAACATGCAAATTTGTTAAAAGGGGTCCTTTTTGAGTAATATTGTGCAAAAAATCCGAATTAGAATATTTTTCCTAGCGGATGCGAAGTGGCTTTCTGGACTATATCGTCTTATTATTTACGTGTAGATTGATGTTTCTAATATTTTTCTTTGATATAACCATGAATTTTGTTTTCTTTATGTTTAGTGACAGACCAAATTCTTCACTCAACAACATTATCTAAAATTCTTTGTAGATCTGTAATAGTTTCTGCTATTAGTATTGTGTCACCGGCGTATCTAATTTCACATATGGGTAGGCCATTTATTTTTATGCCTGCCACTTCATCTTATAATGCTTTTTTGAATATTTCTTCTGAGTATGCATTAAACAGTGATGGCGACAAGACACAGCCCTGTCTAACGCCTCTAAAGATAAGATAGTTAGCCTTAATTCCTCGTTAATTTCGTTAATAAAATATATTTATAATCTACGTATCGGACTTTCGGTTCGGGTCGATGTGACCCGAACATTATTTGGTACATGAATGAATAATACCGACGATCGCGTGGATTAGGAATTATATTTATTAATATGAAATGGACGTATAAGAAGAGGATAAGGATAAGGATAGGGTAAATTCAACCGTCGAAATCGTTCAACGCACCAAGACGACGGTGGTTGGAGGGTTTCAGAAAATGGTCGGGATATACTTAACTCACATCTTATACCTTGTTGTTTTTTATTATTCCCCGACCAACGCTCCGAGAATAACAATCCAACTAGGCTTTTCGTTCCGTCTTTTATACAGTCCGAGACGGTATAAAAACACGTTTTGCTTAATCCATTGGCGTACTCTAGACGATAAAATTATATTATCGTCACAAGGTTTTCACCCTAAGATCAGAGGCTTTGCCCTGTATCTAGTTTTTTTATATGTTGTACGTCGACATACTCTTCTCTGAGGCATTTATAACCTATAAGACGTAAGTTTCTTAACCATTTTATTTATAAAAAATTCTCTTAAATTAATGCTTTTTATAGGAAGCTCTGAAGATGGCATGTGCCATGCCGAAAGTACTTAGCTAATTTTAATAAACAGTTTTACACACTATTAAGGTTTTCTCATTAGTGTTCTTAGGCTTCCTATTCTTTCTGACCTTTCTTTGCTATACAGAGTGGGCCAAGGGAAACAGTCCACCTCGATATTTGGCAGTATTTATTAGATTTTAAGAAAATGAAGAAACAGGTCGATTTTTTATCTAAGAAGGACACATTTTTACGGTACATACATCTGTCATTTGTCAACACACTCCCTTCCATTCCCCCCCCCTTATTTTTAAATAGGGGTCGTGTGCCAACTCATTTGAAAGGTTATTTAATTCTCTATTCAGTAATATTAACATTGACATAAATATTTATACAGGGTATCCAAGAAAAATTATTTTGAAATAAATTAATTGACACAAAAAGAAGAACGCAATTTTTTAACTCAAAATACATTCTACTACTGACAGAAAACGGAGAAAAATGTTTATTTTACAAATAAATATTGTTTTTCGCTCAAATTCATTATTCAACCTATCAAGAGGCAGATGGGCGGCAGCTTGAACATTGAAATTAAGCAAAAAGGCAACGTTTATTTATCAAAAAACATTTTTTTCTGTGTTGTGGCAGCGGTAGAATGTATTTTGAATTAAATAAATTACATTTTTATTTTTGTGTCAATTAGTTTAATTAAAATATTTTTTTCTTGAACACCCTCTATAAATAATTATGTTAAGGTTTATATTACTGAATAGAGAATTGAACAAATTTTAAATGAGCTAGCACACGACCCCTTTTCCCTATTTAAAAATGAGGGGTGATGGATGTGGAAGGGAGGGTGTTGACAAATGACAGATGAATGTACCGTAAAAATGTGTCCCCCTTAGATCAAAAATCGACCTGTTTCGTCATTTCCTTAAAATCTAATAAATATTTATTTATTTTATTTAATTTAATCAGTTAAGCCCATTCGTACCTTTCGGTGTTGGGCTGTTTACAACTAGTTCAATATCTACATTTCAATACATTTTAATAATTATATAAAACTTTTATTTTAACAATACAATTTTAATAAATATAAATTACTTATTTGACCCATTTTTCTGTCCATATGTTTTAATCTTGTGGTGCTTCTTTGATACTTCTTTTCCATGCTGTTCTATTTTGAGCCAATTGTTTTGCCATACTCCATTGCAGTCCTCTCTTCTCTGCTTCTTGTCTAACTTGTTCTTCCCATCTCATTCTTGGGCGACTAAAATCTAATAAATACTTCCAAATATCGAGGTGGACTGTTTTCTTTGGCCCACTCTGTATATCTCCATATACGTAAAATGGACCACTTTGGTCCAGTCTGGATTTTTTTAATGTAAAAATCTAATTTGTAAGTGATCTATTAACTGTAATACCGGCCTGATATTTACCTAGTTTATATTAAGGGGAAAGGAACAGAATGCAAAATTTTGACGCCTGTCAAAATTTTCAATGTATTTTAAATGTTATCATTTTTTTCGAATCCTGAGAGAACTAATAAGTATTTTTGAAAAATTTAAACGCAGAATGAAAGATTACTATATTACCGAGGGCCGAAAGTCTCTTAGAATGAATAAAAAGTTTCTTTTGAATGAGATATTTGAATTTAAAAATTACACTAAATTTTCTCTTAGTTTCTCACCCCTGTAACTTATTAAAATAAACATTATAGAAGTTTTCAGGGACCTTCGGCCCTCGGTAATTACGTAATCTTTCATTATGCATTTAAATGTTTCAAAAATACTTATTAGTTTTCTCAGGATTCGAAAGAAATAATGAATCCCATTTAAATTGCATTGAAGCCGAAAGTTCGTAACCATCCCCTTAAGCAAATTATAAGCTATAGATTAAAAACAAAACTAAGGATTTTTTAATGGCTAAGGCACATCAAAGAAACATGAAACGTAAATTACGTTTCATGGAAATAAACCACTGCTAAACAAATATACGTCCGGTCATTTATGAGACTCTCCGAAAATAAAAATGTGTCATGAGCATGAATCACACTCATTTCATTGATAGGCGGACTTTGAGATTTGTTTAGCAGTGTTTTAGTTTCATGAAACATGTTTTTCGTTTCATGCTTCATGTTTTTCGTTTCATGTTTCTTTCGTGTGCGGCTTGGCTAAAGAGGCATAGATATTAATCATTCAATCAGTCGTAAACAGGTTATAGTGTAATGTCTTGTGTATGTGTTAAGTAAATATTGTGTTACTTAGTAAAGTCGACTTCATTGTTTTTACAAAGACTTTTATTGTATCCAAATGTCTGCGGTCTCTCAGGTGAAAACTAAGAAAATATACTTTGTGTGCATAAATTTCAGTAGTATTAAATTATGTATGTACATATATCTGAATGCATCATCACCTGCATGGCGAATGAGTCCTGAATCGGGCAGAGGTATGTTGGAACTTTGTCAAAGATATGACTAATTAGGAAGCTTTCAAAGAGATTCTCTCCATGCTGTGTGCATTTCAATACGTACATGCTGTTTTTTGGCTATAAGCACAACGTGTGTGACGGGGGATTAATTTTATAGACTGTTTATATCGATTTTTTATGTTAAAACATAATTTTATATCTAGTCAAGTAAGTTTCTCTCGAAATTTTAAAATAATTCAGGTATATAACAAGTTAATTGGTTAATATACAGGGTGTAACAAAAATACAGGTCATAAATTAAATCACATATTCTGGGACCAAAAATAGTTCGATTTAACCTAACTTACCTTAGTACAAATATGCACACAAAAAAAGTTACAGCCCTTATTAAAAATTGATTTTTTCCGATATATTGAGAACTATTAGAGATTTTTTAATGAAAATGGACACGTGGCATTATTATGGCAAGAACATTTTGAAAATAAATTATAGTTAAATTTGTGCACCCCATAAAAATTTTATGGGGGTTTTGTTCCCTTAAACCCCCCAAACTTTTTTGTACGTTCCAATTAAATTATTATCGTGGTACCCTTAGTAAAACACAATGTTTTTAAAACTTTTTTGCCTCCTAATATTTTTTCGATAAACCAGTTTTAATCGAGATGCGGCTTCTTTTTTAATATGTTTACATAAATTTTTTATGGGGGTTCTGTGCCTTTAAACCCCCCAAATGTTTGTGTACGTTCCAATTAAACTATTATTGCGGTAACAATAGTTAAACAGGATGTTTGTAAAACTTCTTTGCCTCTTAGTATTTTTCCGATGAGGCACCTTTTATCGAGATGTGGCTTCTTTTCTAATATGGTTCAAAATATACCTCAAACTGCAATTTATAAAAAAAATTCATATTATTACCAGGTCTCTACAATCGTCCCTAACAGTATACAAATATGTGGTGGATTTGACAAATATTCAAAATATCTCGATAAAAACTAGCTTTTCCAAAAAGTACTAAGAGGCAAAAAAGTTTAAAAAACATTGTGTTTAACTAATGGTACCACAACAATAATTAAATTGGAACGTACAAAAAAGTTTGGGGGGTTTAAGGGAACAAAACCCCATAAAATTTTTATGGGGTGCACAAATTAAACTATAATTTATTTTTGAAATGTTCCTGCCATAAGAATGCCACGTGTCCATTTTCATTAAAAAATCTCCAATAGTTTTCGATGTATCGGAAAAAATCGATTTTTATCGTGTAACTTCAAAGGGCTATAACTTTTTTTGTATGCTCATTTGGACTAAGGTAAGTTAGGTTCAATCGAACTATTTTTGGTCCCAGAATATGTGATTTAATTTATGACCTGTATTTTTGTTACACCCTGTATAACTATAGCATGAAAATGTTTTCCTTTTCTGTAGAGAAATCGATGTTGTTTATAGATATTAACAATTTTGTGCAAAAATGCGTTTTTTTTTAAATTATCACTAAAGTACCTTAACAAAGTAAGATAACAGGAAATTAGTCTAGGGCGGATCTGTTTTGAGATGGACGTTGAGAGGTGACTCAAATTTGTTTGCAGAAATTGCTTGAAAATAAATCAAATAATAATATTTGAGTTATCCTCCCTCTCAAAAAGGTCCGGAACATTGTTTAAATAATCAAAATGTCAAGAATTGAAGGAAAAATTCGATTTTTTTCTTGGTTTTTTGATTATAACTTTAAAAGTATTCATTTCCGAGAAAAGTTATACTGACATAAAAGTTGAGTAATTCATGCCCGGTTGCACCAACAGATCTTAAGCTTAAGTCGAGAATATCATAAGAATTAATATAATATAATTATAATATATCACAATAAGATTACCATAATATAATAATAGATATAATTTATAATAAGGTAAGAATCTAAAATTATGGTGCAACGTAAGTGATACTCAAGGAGGCCCTATCTATAAGTAGAGCTTAGCTAAGCTGGAGCTTAAGATCTGTTGGTGCAACCAGGCATTAATTTACTACAATATAGAATTGTTTAAAAATTTAAAAAATAGTTACCCTAGTTGCAAAATAGCAATAATTGCGAAAACACCATACAAAAACAAGTATTCGCATTTTACATTTTTCAACCATTTATGCTACACTTAGGACCTTCATATTTCACCCAGAAAAACTTTATGATACAGTAAAACAATACTGTAAATTTCATTAAGATTGGTTCAATAGATTTTGCAAAATAAATTTTGCAATACAGCTTTCGCAAAAAAAATTCATTTTTTCAAAATGTTACAGGACTGAAAATAAAGCATATAGCAAGTTGAATTTTTTTTTGCTTATAGAAGTGTACTGTACCTTTCATTTGCAATTTTCAAAATTAAAATCGATTAATTACCACGGCGTCAGAAAATTTTTGAAATAAACAATAATTTTTGGTGCTACGCGCAGGACAGCGGTGTTCGATTCACACAGGTTGATTTCCACCAAAATTTCTTCCAATCTTTATCTAATATATTATTTTCTTACTCTATATTTTGTTGTATTTTAATTTTTTAATTCCACAAAAATCAAACTAATTTTATTATTGTTTGTGAAATATTGTTTAAACAATTGCATATGTTTAAAAATAATAAACTTTTATTATTTAAGTTAAAATATATGAACAAAGAAAGTTTTTGCTAATAAAAGTGTTATTTCAAAGGATAGAGTATGTGTTTTTATTTTGCAATAAACCAAATTTATTTATTTATATCGAAATGTCATAAAAATTAAAATGGATCAATCATTATCAAAGGTCATTGGAATGCCCAATCAGAGCAGCCTATCCGCTGTCCTGCGCGTAGCACCAGTAATTAATGTTTATTTAAAAAATTCCTGAGGCCGTGGTGTTAAAGGATTTTAATTTTACAAAATTGCAAATGAAAGGTACAGTACACTTCTATATGCAAAAAATTTTTCAACTTGCTATCTGCTTTATTTTCAGTCCTGTAACATTTTGAAAAAATGAATTTTTTTGCGAAAGCTAATTGCAAAATTTATTTTGCAAAATCTATTGAACCGATCTTAATGAAATTTACAGTATTGTTTTACTGTATCATAAAATTTTTAAGGGTGAAATATGAAGGTCCTAAGTGTAGCATAAATGGTTGAAAAACATAAAATGCGAATACTTGTTTTTGTATGTTATTTTCACTATTATTGCTATTTTGCAACAAGGGTGACTATTTCTTAAATTTTTAACCAATTCTATATTGTAGGAAATTTAATTACGCAACTGTTATGTCAGTACAACTTTTCTCGGAAATGAATACTTTTAAAGTTATAATCAAAAAACCAAGAAAAAAATCGAATTTTTCCTTAATTTTTTGACATTTTGATTATTTAAACAATGTTCCGGACCTTTTTGAGAGGGAGGATAACTCAAATATTATTATTTGATTTATTTTCAAGCAATTTCTGCAAAAAAATTTGAGTCACCTCTCAACGTCCAAATTTCACAATTGAGCTTCAAACATTTTTTTATTTTCAACCATGTTATTCGTCGTCTATTAACACTCGTTCTGTCTTATATTTTGAATATAAAACCGTAGATAAAATCATATAAGGGAGATAAAAAGACAGGTAAGGAGGAATTTTGAAAATTGGTATGAGGAGAACTGTGATGATATCTTCTTCTTGTAGTGTCTATCCGTTTCAGATGTTGGCGATCATCATGGCAATCTGTACTTTGCACACTGCTGCTCTAAAAAGATTTGTGGTTGTTGTGTTGAACCACGTACGTAGATTCTTCAGCCAGGAAATCCTTTGCCTTCCTGGTCCTCGCTTTCCTTCCACTTTTCTTTGCAAGATTAGTTGCAGCAGTCCATATCTTTCACTGTTCCTCATGATGTGACCGAGGTATTCGATTTTGGCTGTTTTTATTGTGATTAACAGCTCTTTTTCTTTTTGCATTCTCGACAAAACACTCTGATTAGTAATGTGGTCGGTATGGTATAAGATATCTTCAGAATTTGACGACAAAGTCACATTTCAAACTAGGGATGGGAAAAACCTACCGGTTATAACCTAAAACCGGTTTTTTTCCTTTACAATAATCGGTTTTCCCGGTTGTTTTTTGTTCCGGTTATAACCGGTTTTTTCTTTTGAAAGTTATAACCGGTAAAAAACCGGGTAAGTGGAAAAAATACTGAATTTAGAGAAAAAATGCGAAAGTTTTTTGCCTTTGTGCCTGCCCCCTTTAAGCTGACTGAAACCGATTTTACAACACTGATTACTGATTTCTATGCTGATATGGACTGATCTCGATTCGAATGTAGTATCGCAAACTAAAGCGCAATGTAAATGTAACTTATTTGGTATTGGCTATGACTAAAAGAAACTAACACCGGTTTTGGAATAACCGGTTTTTTTGACCGGTTATAACCGCCAGGTTTAACTGTATTTTAAGGGAAAAAAATGGTATAACTGAAAACCGGTAGTTTTGTCAACAATTGCCATCCCTATTTCAAACGCCTCAATTTTCTGGCAGGTGGCGTCTGTGAAAGTCCACGACTCAACTCCGTACAACAGTATAGGAAAGATATAACATCGTAGTATACTGTGATGATATCGAACAGTTATTTATAGGTAAATAAGGTAAAAAAGGGCAACTTCGTACTAAATAAAAATAGAAGACTGATTTCAGACACTAGGTAAAAACATGAAAGAAGCAAAGAATATGTTTAGTACCTTTTTGAAGAAAAACAGAAATCCTGAATGTGGATTTACAGAACATTGATTCTATTGACCGACTATGACGTACGCGATAGAAACAAGATGTGACACAGTAGAAAGCAAGAGGATACTGAGAACATCAGAAATGAGAACGTTGAGGTCAATAACTGGGAAAACACTGAGAGCCAGAATATCGAACGACAGAATAAGAGATATCTGTAACATACAAGACACAGTACGGTGGGGACGACAGAGAAGTTGTAGCAGATGGATTTCTACTACAATATTTTATAAAAAATATCCATTAATTTTAATCCTATCCCAAGAAAAATATCAATTTTTCTAATTTATTTTGTCAGTTTAAATATCTTTAAAATTTCCTAAGCCGCTCCTGTTCGAAATATTTCAGAATATTTTCGCAACAAAGTAAAATCATAGGAAAGTTCCTATTTATTTGAGTAGCATTTACCAACTACGTAGATAGTTATTGTGAAATCATTCATTATTCGAGAATGAATCCTCTAAAAGGTTTGGTGTTTTTCCTTTAAGTTTTGAGCGATAAAAATCCCATGTTATTATTGGTCTGCATTTTGAAAGATCCTTGAGTTGTAGTTGACGATTGGTCAATAGTTTTGGCCGAACGATCGAGAAGAAATGCATCGTTTGGACGCGAGAGAGACGTGACGATGTAAAGTTAGTTCTAAAAGTACATCAGCTCTGTAAGCATCTTTTTGTTAGAACTCAAAAAGTCGCACTTTGCCGGCCAAAATGGTTTTCTTCTTATAGTAAAAGAACTAATGGATTTCTAACATGTCAAGGAATATAATGACAATAGTTTCACGGCATTTTAATGGATATATTATTGTGAAACAGTTCTATTGTTATGCAGTTTGATTTGCCGGTAAAAGAAGTGCGTGGTTTCCTGGTTCCTGTCCTTTATGTAGCTGTTGCTATTTTTATGATGTTTTGATTTGTTCATGTTCCAGTAAGAAATGCCCAGATGATATTATTTGGTATCGATTTTATCCAGTTTTGTAATGATTTGAATATCTTCCCCTCCCAGCCCCGTCTGAATGGAAAATTTTGAAGTTCCAAGTGTTGTGACATGGATTTTTGTTTTAACAAGGTATGATAATGTTTATTTTAAATAATTCACAAGTGGATATTATTGGTAAAGGTTTTACATAATTAAAAATGTTTGTTTTCAACATGGAAAATATATTATGTAAAGTAAATATTAGATGGCAGTGACATTTGACAGCCATGTCAAATTTTTGTTTTGGTACACTGCTAAAAATAAGGTTAAAAATTGTAAAATCATGTATTTTGTTATTATTATTCATTTCTGGTTTGAGAATGTGTCTATTCTCAATAAAAATAAAAAGGTATTAAGGTTTAAATAAACATTATAAAATGTACACATCTTTATTTCTGTAACCTCTTTATTTAAGAAAATTATTAACAGATATCTAATACAAGTGAATAAGTTTTAGAACAGAAGAAAATATAATGGCATAGAAGCCAAATGATGATAATTTGTAGCCCACTATAACCCCAATGAGGAATCTACGATGAATGTCCCCCAGTTGCTTTCCAGTAAGTACTCGATATGAGAATTTGAGGATTTTTCAAACGGCGTCCCAATTTGTTTAAATAGTAGGAAAGTCCTCAAGTCTGTGTAAGTATCCTTTGCTTATTTGGTTATGTAGTTTAGTCTTCTTTAAACCCTCCTACCCCTCCCAACGAATCTACGACCTGCCACCGCACAAAAAATGAGCTGCCGTTCGCATGAGGGTTTGCGTGTCTGTTCCTTCTGCTAGCCCCATTTCGACTCCCCAGTATCTCTATAGATAGTCTTTCCTTGATCCCATTAGAGCAGACAGGTTAAACGCTTCAAATGGCGCCCAACGTGGGGCGCCATTTGAAGCGTTTTACCTGTCTGCTCTAATGGGATCAAGGAAAGACTATCTATAGAGATACTGGGGAGTCGAAATGGGGCTAGCAGAAGGAACAGACACGCAAACCTTCATGCGAACGGCAGCTCATTTTTTGTGCGGTGGCAGGTCGTAGATTCGTTGGGAGGGGTAGGAGGGTTTAAAGAAGACTAAACTACATAACCAAATAAGCAAAGGATACTTACACAGACTTGAGGACTTTCCTACTATTTAAACAAATTGGGACGCCGTTTGAAAAATCCTCAAATTCTCATATCGAGTACTTACTGGAAAGCAACTGGGGGACATTCATCGTAGATTCCTCATTGGGGTTATAGTGGGCTACAAATTATCATCATTTGGCTTCTATGCCATTATATTTTCTTCTGTTCTAAAACTTATTCACTTGTATTAGATATCTGTTAATAATTTTCTTAAATAAAGAGGTTACAGAAATAAAGATGTGTACATTTTATAATGTTTATTTAAACCTTAATACCTTTTTATTTTTATTGAGAATAGACACATTCTCAAACCAGAAATGAATAATAATAACAAAATACATGATTTTACAATTTTTAACCTTATTTTTAGCAGTGTACCAAAACAAAAATTTGACATGGCTGTCAAATGTCACTGCCATCTAATATTTACTTTACATAATATATTTTCCATGTTGAAAACAAACATTTTTAATTATGTAAAACCTTTACCAATAATATCCACTTGTGAATTATTTAAAATAAACATTATCATACCTTGTTAAAACAAAAATCCATGTCACAACACTTGGAATTTCAAAATTTTCCATTCAGACGGGGCTGGGAGGGGAAGATATTCAAATCATTACAAAACTGGATAAAATCGATACCAAATAATATCATCTGGGCATTTCTTACTGGAACATGAACAAATCAAAACATCATAAAAATAGCAACAGCTACATAAAGGACAGGAACCAGGAAACCACGCACTTCTTTTACCGGCAAATCAAACTGCATAACAATAGAACTGTTTCACAATAATATATCCATTAAAATGCCGTGAAACTATTGTCATTATATTCCTTGACATGTTAGAAATCCATTAGTTCTTTTACTATAAGAAGAAAACCATTTTGGCCGGCAAAGTGCGACTTTTTGAGTTCTAACAAAAAGATGCTTACAGAGCTGATGTACTTTTAGAACTGGCTTTACATCGTCACGTCTCTCTCGCGTCCAAACGATGCATTTCTTCTCGATCGTTCCGCCAAAAGTATTGACCAATCGTCAACTACAACTCAAGGATCTTTCAAAATGCAGACCAATAATAACATGGGATTTTTAGCGCTCAAAACTTAAAGGAAAAACACTGAACCTTTTAGAGGATTCATTCTCGAATAATGGATGTTTTCAATAACAATCTACGTAGTTGGTTATTGCTACACAAATAAATAGGAAATTTCCTAACCTTTACAATGCGAACAGGAGCGGCTTGGAAATTTTAAAGATATATAAACTGACAAAATAAATTAGAAAAATTGATATTTTTCTTGGGATAGGATTAAAATTAATGGATATTTTTTATAAAATATTGTAGTAGAAATCCATCTGCTACAATAGACACATTCTCAAACCAGAAATGAATAATAATAACAAAATACATGATTTTACAATTTTTAACCTTATTTTTAGCAGTGTACCAAAACAAAAATTTGACATGGCTGTCAAATGTCACTGCCATCTAATATTTACTTTACATAATATATTTTCCATGTTGAAAACAAACATTTTTAATTATGTAAAACCTTTACCAATAATATCCACTTGTGAATTATTTAAAATAAACATTATCATACCTTGTTAAAACAAAAATCCATGTCACAACACTTGGAATTTCAAAATTTTCCATTCAGACGGGGCTGGGAGGGGAAGATATTCAAATCATTACAAAACTGGATAAAATCGATACCAAATAATATCATCTGGGCATTTCTTACTGGAACATGAACAAATCAAAACATCATAAAAATAGCAACAGCTACATAAAGGACAGGAACCAGGAAACCACGCACTTCTTTTACCGGCAAATCAAACTGCATAACAATAGAACTGTTTCACAATAATATATCCATTAAAATGCCGTGAAACTATTGTCATTATATTCCTTGACATGTTAGAAATCCATTAGTTCTTTTACTATAAGAAGAAAACCATTTTGGCCGGCAAAGTGCGACTTTTTGAGTTCTAACAAAAAGATGCTTACAGAGCTGATGTACTTTTAGAACTAACTTTACATCGTCACGTCTCTCTCGCGTCCAAACGATGCATTTCTTCTCGATCGTTCGGCCAAAACTATTGACCAATCGTCAACTACAACTCAAGGATCTTTCAAAATGCAGACCAATAATAACATGGGATTTTTATCGCTCAAAACTTAAAGGAAAAACACCAAACCTTTTAGAGGATTCATTCTCGAATAATGAATGATTTCACAATAACTATCTACGTAGTTGGTAAATGCTACTCAAATAAATAGGAACTTTCCTATGATTTTACTTTGTTGCGAAAATATTCTGAAATATTTCGAACAGGAGCGGCTTAGGAAATTTTAAAGATATTTAAACTGACAAAATAAATTAGAAAAATTGATATTTTTCTTGGGATAGGATTAAAATTAATGGATATTTTTTATAAAATATTGTAGTAGAAATCCATCTGCTACAATATTTTTTTTTTTTTTTTTTTTTTTTTTTTTTTTTTTTTTTTTTTTTTTTTTTTTTTTTTTTTACACTAATCTATCTTTGTAGGTGTCAAAAGGATGCCAGAGGTTAGTTAAAAAGAGCCCGTGAAGTAGTAGTTGAAGTCTCCCCCCCAGTGAAGTAGTTGAAGTCCCCCCGTGAATGAAGTATGTCTTTTTGTATCTGACATGTCACAAGTGTAATACTCGTGATGAAGGAAGTGTTGTTCAGCTATCTGTGAACACTTTCATTAGTAGTCGGAGCAAGAAATGTCTTATCCCGTGTGAGCTCATATAGGAACCAAATTTCAATATTGTTTGTGTTTGTAAGCCCCTGAGTATATCTAGAAGTCATTGAGTATGTTGTTGTCTGTTTGTTTGTCTATCCCTGTTTTGTCTGGAAGTTTTAGAGCCCATTGTCTGTTGTCCCGTGTTGTCTATTAGCCCGTGTTGTCTATTAGCCCGTGTTGTCTATTAGCCCGTGTTGTCTATTAGCCCGTGTTGTCTGTTAGCCCGTGTCCGTGCTGGAGTTTGATTTTTTTTGGCGAATAGTTAGTTGACCTCTCTTCTCTTTGTTGATTGAAAGTAGGCCAAGAGCAGAAGCTGTGACAAGGCTGGTGAGCTTAGGATCTGGCCGCGTTGAGTACAGGTGAAGCTTGCTTTCGGTGGATAAATGGAAGTGGTCGTTCGTCGGAATTGTCATTCTTTCCAATGTCCCTTTGGTCTTTCCCTTGTGTGTTTGCTTTCATCCCTGTTTTGAAAAAGTAGTCTAACCCCAGTTTGGAAAAATAAAGTCTACCCATTGTTTTGGAAAAATAGGTCTACTTATGTTTTAGAAAAGTAAGATCAAATCCCCGGTTTTGAAAAGTGAAGAATATCCCAGTTAGTGATTTGAAAATGAGAAAGTTGTCTGGTGAACTTTCATGAAAAGCTTTTATGTCCTAGATTGGACTTTGGATTGGAAACGTAATGATGTAGTATTTCCTATGTCATGTGTTACGTTATTTTTTTTTGATCTTATTAAATGGTTTGATATCCCGTTTGAATCCAGTATACTAGTTTTTTTTGGTCTTTTATGTTGTCACACGCATTCCCCCCTGTTTGGTCTTGTTTGAATGAGTTGTTGAGATAAGTTATTTGTGACATTTTATCTCAACGAGGTATTTAGAATGGATTGTCTAAATCCTCCTTTTGCAGAACCGTTGCCGAATGCCCCGTGAAAGTCGCTAGGTGTTTAGAGTTTAAGCAGATGCCTATCTGCTGAGCCAGAGCTCAGAAAGATTTTTTTAGTTTTTGAAAACCGCTCCCGGTTAGGCAACGAGGTGATGAGGCTGTGTCTGCCCTGCTATATGGTATATATTATATGGTATATATAGTATATATGTCACTTGTGTTACTGCAGTGGATGTCAGCGAGGTCCACACAGGGCACAAGATTATTTCTTTCCCAAGACACAGAAACTCTTATCACCTACAGTTCTTATTAGAGTCTTAACATTTAAGTCTACTCGACTTTAAAGAGTCTGGCGATTGATGGCACGCTAGCCCATTCCCTAATGATGTTTTGTTTTTGTTTAATCCCCATTAGCCATTATTTAAATATTTTGGTATTGTTGTCCTGTCACACCCAAGAAGTCAATGTTGGATTTTTGTAGTTATCGAAAACTGAATTGGTAATCCAGTTTCCTCTCTTCCGAGGAGGCTATTGTAGCAGATGGATTTCTACTACAATATTTTATAAAAAATATCCATTAATTTTAATCCTATCCCAAGAAAAATATTAATTTTTCTAATATATTTTGCGAGTTTATATATCTTTAAAATTTCCAAGCCGCTCCTGTTCGCATTGTAAAGGTTAGGAAATTTCCTATTTATTTGTGTAGCAATAACCAACTACGTAGATTGTTATTGAAAACATCCATTATTCGAGAATGAATCCTCTAAAAGGTTCAGTGTTTTTCCTTTAAGTTTTGAGCGCTAAAAATCCCATGTTATTATTGGTCTGCATTTTGAAAGATCCTTGAGTTGTAGTTGACGATTGGTCAATACTTTTGGCGGAACGATCGAGAAGAAATGCATCGTTTGGACGCGAGAGAGACGTGACGATGTAAAGCCAGTTCTAAAAGTACATCAGCTCTGTAAGCATCTTTTTGTTAGAACTCAAAAAGTCGCACTTTGCCGGCCAAAATGGTTTTCTTCTTATAGTAAAAGAACTAATGGATTTCTAACATGTCAAGGAATATAATGACAATAGTTTCACGGCATTTTAATGGATATATTATTGTGAAACAGTTCTATTGTTATGCAGTTTGATTTGCCGGTAAAAGAAGTGCGTGGTTTCCTGGTTCCTGTCCTTTATGTAGCTGTTGCTATTTTTATGATGTTTTGATTTGTTCATGTTCCAGTAAGAAATGCCCAGATGATATTATTTGGTATCGATTTTATCCAGTTTTGTAATGATTTGAATATCTTCCCCTCCCAGCCCCGTCTGAATGGAAAATTTTGAAATTCCAAGTGTTGTGACATGGATTTTTGTTTTAACAAGGTATGATAATGTTTATTTTAAATAATTCACAAGTGGATATTATTGGTAAAGGTTTTACATAATTAAAAATGTTTGTTTTCAACATGGAAAATATATTATGTAAAGTAAATATTAGATGGCAGTGACATTTGACAGCCATGTCAAATTTTTGTTTTGGTACACTGCTAAAAATAAGGTTAAAAATTGTAAAATCATGTATTTTGTTATTATTATTCATTTCTGGTTTGAGAATGTGTCTATTCTCAATAAAAATAAAAAGGTATTAAGGTTTAAATAAACATTATAAAATGTACACATCTTTATTTCTGTAACCTCTTTATTTAAGAAAATTATTAACAGATATCTAATACAAGTGAATAAGTTTTAGAACAGAAGAAAATATAATGGCATAGAAGCCAAATGATGATAATTTGTAGCCCACTATAACCCCAATGAGGAATCTACGATGAATGTCCCCCAGTTGCTTTCCAGTAAGTACTCGATATGAGAATTTGAGGATTTTTCAAACGGCGTCCCAATTTGTTTAAATAGTAGGAAAGTCCTCAAGTCTGTGTAAGTATCCTTTGCTTATTTGGTTATGTAGTTTAGTCTTCTTTAAACCCTCCTACCCCTCCCAACGAATCTACGACCTGCCACCGCACAAAAAATGAGCTGCCGTTCGCATGAAGGTTTGCGTGTCTGTTCCTTCTGCTAGCCCCATTTCGACTCCCCAGTATCTCTATAGATAGTCTTTCCTTGATCCCATTAGAGCAGACAGGTAAAACGCTTCAAAGTCGAGAGTGGAATCAGCATGTGACGAGAATAGATAGCGACATAATAGTCCGCATAACCAGAGATTCAAAGTCAACAGACAAGAGACCAATAGGAAGGTCCTTTAAAAGGTGGCGAGATAGGTGGCAGTTAACATCACAGCTACGAATACAAGCTCAAAATCGGTTAAGAACAGGTCAAAAAGCCTTAAATAAGAAGAAGTAGAAGATAGAATTATAAACCAAGTAGTATTGGAAAGACAGACAACAAAAAGAAGTGTTAAACACTATCAAAATAAAAAAGTTAAAATATTTGAGCTGAACTGTTCTAGGAGATCATGCAGAGGAAAATACAAGGAGGAAGAAGAGGTTTGCTAGAAGTTTCCAAGAGGAACGTAAAGCAGTTTTATAGCACTTTCCAGAGCAACGGCCTCAAAAATTTGAACCGCTTTGATGATTTCCAATCTTCTAAAAGGAGACAGCATGGAAAGAAGAATATCTCTAATAACACTGGCCGTTTGATGCCCAGTACAAGCAACGTAAGTTGTGAGCTCATAGTCTCACTACCTGATACCTTATAGTCTCTACATTCACGTATACATAATATTCTTTCCTTATCATAAAATGGTCTATTTGAAGATAAAAGTATCATTCTATTTCAAAACCGTATATGATTACTTATAAAATCTCCCACCTCCATTATAGGTCTGGATCCCGCATAAGAAAAAAAAGTTGATTAATAGCAAGCTAAAAATTTGTTAATAGCTTATATTAAGGGTGTCTATTCGGACAAACTTTGATATAATGAAACACTGGAACAGGGGAAGTTTTAATTGTGGAACTGGTTAAAAATTTACGTCAGACTACGAAAACGTCAGATGTATTTTGTCGGACAGAACTTCCAATTGATTTGTTGCCTTTCACTAAACTCTCATACAAAAATCAGACTGCTATTTATCACCAACTGGGCATTTTAATGAGTGGAACACGAAGAACATGTCACATGACAGAAATCATGTTGGTTAGTAATAGCAGTCTGACTTTTTGCATGAGAGTTTAATGAAAGGGTAACAATTCAATTAGAAGTTTTGTCGGACAAAATACATCTGACGTTTTCGTAGTCTGACGTTCCAAATTTTTAACTTGTTCCAGAATTAAAACTTCCCCTGTTCCAGTGTTTCATTATATCAAAGTTTGTTCGACTAGACACCCTTAAGCTATTAACAAATTTTCAGCTTGCTATTAATCAACTTTTTTTGGTACGCCGGATCCAGACCTATTTGTTTCATTTCTTTTTATCTCACAACTTAACATGTTTTCCCCCTTTTGTGTTATTTTGCCGGTGATTAGCGCGCTCATCCACTGTATACAAAAAATTTTGTTTTTTTTTTGTTTTTTGCTTTGTTTTTTGTTTTGTTTTTTTTTTGTTTTTTTTGTGACTACGATAAGATGTCAACCCGGTTCAACCCCTCGGAGATTTAAATCCTCTTAGTAATTTTTTTCTTTAAATTTTTTTTATATTTTTTTTTGTATTTTTTAGTTACTAGATTATTTTAGATAGTAGATTTTTTTTAATTTAATCATATTGTTAAAAAAATTTTTGTTTAATTTTTTTTATTTTTTTTTTTTTTTTCAATTTTTTTAAATTTTTTTTAAACATATTTTACAAATACCTATAACTAATTACAACATTATTATACTATCCGACAAGAAAGATACCAAACAGTCAAAAATTTTCTTTTTATTCAGTGGCAGAATAAAGAGAATATTTAGATGGAGTGGGATGCTCTGATCTATAATTCTTTTAATTAGGATTGGTTAGGTGTTTATCCTACTTGCATTCAAAAAATATGTGGTTCAAGTCACTTTTAACCTCACATTCTTGACAAATATTCGAATCTAATATGTTTATTTTAAATAAATGTGCAAGATAACATGCATGTCCAAATTTATTTCAACTGATGGTGGATATGTATTTGCAAGGGAGGGTGAAATTATTATACCAAGGTTTTTCCGGAATAATTGGTTGTATCAAACTGTATTGTGTTGTTGATATGCTACAGTACCTTTCCCAGTGTGTTTTCCAGTTCTTCATCTGTTCAGTTCTTAAACAAGCAAAAGCATCTAGAATGCAGGGCTGATATTTGGTTACTGTTCCATGGATGAGGGAATTTTTAGCTAACTGGTCTACATGTTCAATATGTGTAAGAACCTTGTTCATCATCATCATCAATCAGCTCTGATTTGTCCATTGTCGGACATAGGCCTCCTCCAGATACTTCCATCTTCTGTTCTGCGCCTTTGCTATCCAATTGATCACAATTCTTTTGAGGTCGTCGATCCAACGCGTTGGGGGTCATCCTAGGCTTCGTTTGTCTGTCCGTGGTCTCCACTCAAACAATTTTTTTGTCCCTCTGTCCTCTTTCATTCTAGAAACATGTCCCGCCCATCTCCATTTTTGCCTTGTAATACGTTCGATAATATCTTCGACTCCGGTTCGCATACGAAAACTTTTCGTTTATAAATTCGCAAAGTGTGTTCGTTCATGCGTCGCCAATCCTCAAATACTTAGAGCCGATTTACCGATGAATCCTCATGTAGTTTTGTCTTCTGAATCCAAATCTGAAAACGGTATTTCGATATATCTAACGTTCTTCGAGATCTGAATATGTTAAGAGTAAACAGTAGCGATCAACAGGTAGCAACAAAACATAACTTCGCGATTTAGTATCATAAACTTTGGCAACAGTGGTAATCTTTGACATTATATAAGATTAATATTTTGACAATATCATAGTCGCGCTAATAGACCAAGAGGCAGCGCTGAAAAATTTATTTGAATTTACTAAAGCTAGATTTTTTACAGTTGATTACTGTGAGTGTGTAGAGAAACATACTGCGGTCGGTCAAGCGAAACGTAGAACAGGGGTTACTGAGAGGGTATCAAAGTTGCTTTCCTACGAAGGTAATTATTTCCATTTACTAATACTGAAAATCAGTACACACGTTCTAAATTAAATATAAATAAAAATTATTATAGTCGGTCAGCTGTATGACGGGACAGAGTCGGTCGGTCGGCCGCAATAGTCGATTGAGGAAATGAAGCATTTTGGCTCGCAATTTTTTCGTCCAGCATGGATTTACTTGAAATTTCCACAGAAGGTAGGGAATAGTCCAAGCATCATTTTATATATCATGCCGCTATCATACGCTAAAAACTTGGGGTGGTTGCCACCCCATCTGGGGGGGTGGGAATTTTTTATTTCATTTTAACTATGTAATTCGATGGAAACGATGATTCTAAGAAAAAAATGTTTTTTACATTTTCTTCGTAAAACTAATACTTTTCGAGTTATTCGCGCTTGAAAATGACAGTTTTTCGACGAAAAAAATCGACTTTTTTAGACGGTTTTTTGAGAATACCTCGAAAACTATGCATTTAATCAAAAAAACTGTAGATATTGAAATTGTATCTTTTAGTAACACAAATCAAATTCTTTTCCTATAATATCTTTAAGACCAACACAAACCGAGATACGGCATGTAAAAGGTTAGCTTTTTTCTTCAAATGCATAATTTGAAACATTCAAAGCCAAATAATGGGAAAAATTTGCATTTTTCGAGGAAAACTTAAATAATCTTTTTTCAAGTATACAATTAGACCTTTAAAAAAATAATAAAAAGTTTCTAGCATGAAAATTAAGCGACTTATAATCAAAAAAATGTAGGTACCTGCTTTTCTCTACGAAAAAATCAGTGAAAACAACCCCCTAACTACCTTCCTCATTCAAAATTGGTCTTCACCTTTCTGTAGTTCCTTTTATATTTATATTATAAATACACTCAAGGAGTTTGACCTATTTAAAATGCCTAATTTTGGAAAAATTGGAGTTTAAATAAAAATTGATTTTTTGCAATTTGGTATTTTTTACCTTTTACTTCAAAATATCTCCGAAAATACTGAAGATGCGAAAAAAATTACGACTAAAAGTACCCTTTGCGTAGATTTTCATTACACTAAACAGTTACTCAGTTATACCTGTTTAAACCTGCAAACATCCCCTTATTCGAGCCCTTTAAACCCGCCCCAATTAAAAACTAAGGGATCTTACGGAATTTAATTTACACAGTCATACAGCTCTTTAAAAATCCTACAAAATAATTTTTGAGGAAACTTTTTGTCGCCAAAAATGTATAGAATATTTTTCGAGGTATTCTCAAAAAACCCACTTCGTCGAAAAACTGTTACTTTCAAGCGTGAATAACCCGAAAAATATTAGTTTTTCAAGAAAATGCAAAAAACATTTTTTTCTTAGAATCATATATTCCATCGAATTACATGGTTAAAATGTAATTAAAAATTCCCACCCCCGAGATGGGGTGGCAACCACCCCCAAGGTTTTAGCGTATGATAGTGGCATGATATAGAAAATGATCCTTGGACTATTCCCTACCTTCTGTGAAAATTTCAAGTAAATCCGTGCTGGACGAAAAAATTGCGAGCCAAAATGCTTTATTTCCTCAATCGACTATTGGGGCCGACCGACCGGCTCTGTCCCGTTATACAGCTGACCGACTATAATAACTTTTATTTATATTTAATTTAGAATGTGTGTACCGATTTTCAGCCTTAGTAAATGGAAATAATTACCTTCGTAGGAAAGCAACTTTGATACCCCCTCAGTAGCCCCTGTTCTACGTTTCGCTTGACCGACCGCAGTGTGTTTCTCTACATACTCACAGTAATCAACTGTGAAAAATCTAGCTTTAGTAAATTCAAATAGATTTTTCAGCACGGCCTCTCCGTCTATAAATGGGAGTAATAGAAAACGGTTTTATTATTAATAAATAGTTATTTATAAAAATAAACCAAAATGGGTGAAAATATTATGTTAAGATAGGTATTTAGAAAGATATTTGCATGAAATACCTAATAATAAAACAATAATAATCATTTTTTGTTGTGAAGTGAAACAAATTTCGATTTTCGCATAATTTTGGCACGGTTTTTAATGGACTTTTTCTTGAAAGGTTTCACTTTATTTTTCGTTTGATTTACTTTTTCCATTTTGTTAAACTATTGATAACATTTTTAGAATAAAAAATCCTCCTAAAACTTTATATACTCGCATAAGAATTCGAAATATTTTTACGTAAAATATACTTACATACCTACATATAACTAAAACTCACAATTAACGACAATCTATTCTTTCAAAGAGGCCAACAAAAAATGTGTAATAAATTAACTATCAATAAACCCTACTTTCCTATGAAACAACAATAATGAATTCTTAAATTAACACACTACTTCACTGAACAGATATCGATAAAGATGACAGAACAGATTAGAGAAAATCTGACGCAGGTTTGTCAAAATGACAGTGATAATTTCTCTATGTTTCCTAATTAGTTATTTAATTATAATATGTTCGATTTCTTGTTAGAAATAAAAAAATTTATTAGTTTCAAGATTCCACAAAATCTAGGCATGGGATAAAAAGTTAATTTGAAGAAAGTTTTTTTTTTCTTCTTAATTTCGGTACAGGCTCCTTTTTTCAATATTTTACTTAGATATAGAGTAATTTCCACGTACTAACATATTTCTGAAATTGGACCTCCATTCTTTATTATATTACGGATATGTGTGCCAAATATCTCGACAAAATATTCAAAATTAGAGCCGCAATCTTGGAACGCGTTTGTTGCTACCTGTTGATCGCTACTGTAGCCTCTTAAGCAAAGGATAGGTTATTTACATTTGAGGTTGACACTTCGTGAATGTCAAACTAAATTTTAAATTAGGTATTAGTAAAATATAAATGACATTTGATAGTGAATTTAATTATTATATAAAATAAATAAGACGTTTAAAAATACAATTTGAGTATATTTCGAAAGCAATCATTTATTAACAACTTTAAAAAGGTTTGTACGAGTATACGGCCTCCCTTTAATGGGAGTACCTGTACCTAATGATAAATGGACTGTTCCATTTTCATCTATTCTTTACGATTCAAAACACTTTATTACATTTCATCGCTAAAAAGTATCTTTATTTATTTCACAATATTGAAAATTTTTATTATGAAATGTTGTTTGGAATAAACAATTTTGTTCTGATATATGCAAAATTACGTCCTTCTAATGGAAAAAAATATTTGAAAATAAGATTTTTCTCAAATTATGGATACCAACATCATTTTCATTTATAACTCTTTTATTTTTAATTTGACGAAGAAAAGTTATTCTTCATAAAAAGTTCTTCATGGTCTAAGATTTATAATGCAACCATTATCACTCACCGGCACAAAATTCCGCCACCCAAAATTTTTGATTAAGTTTGATAATTTATAACTTTATTATTTGTACTCCGATTTCCAAGATTTTTGCACCAGTTTGATATCGTTTGGTATTATTCTGGTAACACAAAAATTTTGCTTGCATTGCATTATACGGGGGTGAATGGAAGTGTTGCATTTCCTCCTAACTTTAAAACATTCTGCAGAAAAGTAGAAGGGATGGTTTTGTTTCATAGTCCTGTCATATGATCCTGGTGACATCACTGAAATTTTTTTTTTGAATTATCCGAATATCCCTTTTCTTGTAAGAGCTGTACCATTTTTTGTAAATAAAAACACTGATTGACTCATAAAATAGAGGTTGGATTGATAAGAGTAGAATGGCCCGCATGCAGCCTAGATCTCAATCCTATTGAGTATTTATGGGATGAATTAAAAAAGTTATTCGCCGTCATCCTAGGCCTAAAGAAAATTTGGTACAGTTATGGCCCTGGTAGAGGAATATCGGGCTATTCCCGAGGCAAGGATAACACATCTTTATTCCATGCCAAACAGATTGCGAGCAGTCGTTGCTGCAAGAGGTGGACATACCCGCTATTGAATTGTTTGGTTTTGTTGGTATTTTTGTTTTGTTTTGTTAATTTTAGTGAGTTTCATATTTTTAATTTAAAAAACCTTCAAATAGGCTATTGATTATATTCAAAATACGATAGCTAAAAGGAACTACAACGTTAACGGGGTTTTATTATTTCATATGGTCAATGGACATCTATATATGAAAAAACCGCGGAGTGCTACCATTTAAAGGGGTGTGTTTTTGAGAAATGGGTGAATTAGTCCCTGGGCATAGGTTACATTAGGGTGAGTTCTATGCACTTTTGGTACAAACATATCTACATAAAAATTGTTCCTGGTTAAATTTCCTATCTAAATATCACTTTTTAAAGTCAATGATACTTTTTTTTACAAAAATATATTCAAAAGAAAAAGCACAAAGAAACCCAAAAGAAAGAAATTTTGTTTTTTGTCCCATAACTTTTGTCCACGAAGATATAGGTGTAGACATTGCTTTACAGAAAATAACCTACATATTTCTTCTTTAAAACGTTTTTTAGTAGAGGTAATTAGGATTTACAGTTTTCGAAATATGATTTTTCAAAGTTCGCCACTCACAGCAATTTTGGGCAATTTTCCTTGTTATTTCGCAAATATTGTTCTGTAACTTTTTTCTACGTAACTTTAGGTATATGCAATGGTACACGTAATAGGAATAGAAATCAATTACCGTTAAAATGGTCTACTGTATAACGTTGTAAGAATTTATTATATATTATATATTATATAATATATTATATAATATTATATTATATATTATATAATACCTAATATAAACAAATATTATTTTTTTACATTTTTTACGATTATTTTTGAAATTTCTCATTATAACTGTTTTTTTTTTCTTGTACATGAATATGTTATATATTGCTCAATAAAGAGGGCTTACTTTCTGTTCTTTAAAATGGTGTATCATCTACATTTAAATATGTAATGGAAACCGAGTAATTCTTTGGTATTTTTTTACCTGTATTATTTAAAATTATTTCTTTTACAAAAATTACATAAATATTAGTCTTAGAAAACATCACTTTAGTTAAAATTATTTAAACGTTGACATTTAAAAAATTTTCAAAATCAAAGTCCATCTCTTCGTTAGCATTAGCTTCAATATCTTCCTCTGACTCTGACACCTCAGTTATCTTAGAGTTCCAACAATTAGTACCCATGCACATGCACCCTTTGCAGAATATTGAACAACTTATTTCTATTTTCCTACAACCGCAGTTTTTTGTACATCCTTTGGTACATTTACATGCTATTTTTTCAAGCAAATCTTGTGGTGTAGGAGCTTTGACAGTAAATATTGGAATTAATCCATATTTTGAAGTTTGCCCGGCCGAGTCAAGTGGATCCAAAGTATTACGTACCTATAAAAAATAAGATTCAATCATAACACACAGTCATAAAAAAGTTATAATGAGGAATTTAAACAATAATCCTAAAATCAAAAATCGTTGCAAGTACTTATTACATTTTGAAAAAGCATATCTTATTCAAAAATATTCCTAGAATTTTTTATAATAAACCATTTTAAAGTAAACAGAATAATCTTTCTTTTTTATTAAATAATATATACCTAAATTTAGAAAAAAAAGTTATAATGGGTAATTTAAAAAATAATCGTAAAAAATATAAAAACTCGTTAAAAGTATAAAGTCTTGAAAAAGATAACCTCTTTAAAAGAAGTCGTACAACATTATACAGTAGAACATTTTAAAGGTAATTGATTTCTATTCCTCTTACATGTACCATTGCATATGCCGAAAGTTACGTAGAAAAGAGTTACAGAACAATATTTGCGAAATAACAAGAAAAATTGCCCAAAATTGCTGTGAGTGGCGAACTTTGAAAAATCATATTTCGAAAACTGTAAATCCTAATGACCTCTACCAAACACCATTTTAAAGACAAAATATGCAAGTTTTTTTTCTATGAAGCAATGTCTATACCTATATCCCCGTGGACAAAAGTTATGGGACAAAAAACAAAATTTCTTTCTTTTGGGTTTCTTTGTGCTTTTTCTTTTGAGTATATTTTTGTAAAAAAAAGTATCTTTGACTTTAAAAAGCTATATTTAGATAGGAAATTTAACCAGGAACAATTTTTATGTAGACATGTTTGTACCAAAAGTGCATAGAACTCACCGTAATGTAACCTGTGCCCAGGGACTAATTCACCCATTTCTTAAAAACGCACCCTTTAAAATGGTAGCACTCTGCGGTTTTTTCATATATAGAGATTCATTGACCATATGAAATAATAAAACCCCGTTAACGTTTTAGTTCCTTTCTATAGTACATAATCAATAGCCTAAAAGCAGTGTTTTTACTTACAGCTCTTACAAAAAAAGAGATATTTGGATAATTCAAATAACAAAACCTTAGCGATACTTCCAGGATAATACAAAAGAAATATAAAACAAAATCAGCCCTCAAAATTTTTCCACGGAATTTTTTAAAGTTAAGAGAAAATACAACACTTCCATTCACCCCCGTATAATGCCATCTAAGCAAAAAAATTTTGTTACCGGAATAATAAAGAGCGACATCAATACATGTACCTATAAACTAATGCAAGAATTTTGAAAATCGTAATACAAATAATAAAGTTATAGATTGTCAAACTTAATGAAAAATTTTGGGTGGCGGAATTTTGTGCCGGTGAGTGTATATCAAATTTTATTAATTTTATACGAGGTATATAAAAAATATGAAGTTCGAATAAAGTATCTTTATAGTTCACAACATTTAAATTAGAATGATATAATTGCACATTAAAATGATATGATAATGCTCGCATTTTCAGCTTGTTTAAACTTATTCCAAGCATTGATCTCTCCATTTTTCGTTGTGTCCTTCTCAATTTTTCAGCTGATGTTTTTGTGAGCGTTAAGGTTTCTGCTCAGTATGTGAGAATTGGTATCAAAGGTTTCCTTTTTAAATAGAAACACCTTGTTATATGCATAGAAAACAATGATTTAAGTTAAATTTCGACGTTCTAAATACCGATTGAAATCTGTTAACATTTTGCGAAATTACCACCGCGACCGGTAGAAATCGCGTGAGTTCGAAATGGCTTTGGAAATCAGGCGAATCAGGCGACTCGACTCAAGGCGACTGGAAGACTGTACGATACTGAAACAAATTAAAATTTAATGCGTTCCAGTTACCACCAAAGATTAATACTAAAAGGTTTAAAAGCCCTTAAAAGGGTTGTAAGAGAGAAGGGTTTTTATTAAGAAATTAATTACATTTCACACCAGAGAAGCATAGCTAAGTAACGACAAAAAGCGATGTGGTGCGGACTGTATTTTGTCAGCGAAGTCAAAATATACCTCAAATTTGACGACTCGATAAATCTAATAAGTTATATTGAAATTTACGTTAACTTGATGTTATTATAGTCCGTTATTTAACGGTAAAATATTGCAAAACCTCTAAATTTTAAAGAACCGCTTGGATTGACATGAAATTTGGCATACACATAGCTAACAAGACAAAGAAAAAAAGTGATATTGTGCAGATATGTGCTTTTGTCCTGGGGTGATTTTCACCCCCGCTTGGGGGTGAAAAAATATTCGTCCAAAGAAAGTCAGGAAATGGATAAACTGGCTAATTTTAAGTAACTTTTGTTCTATAGAGTTTTTCACTAAGCCAATACTTTTCGAGTTACTTGGCAGTGAATATGTTCATTTTTTCAACAAAATAACCACGCTTTTAGACGGTTTTTCGCAAATAACTCAAATAGTAAGTATTCTGTGGAAAAAACCTTCTGAGCAAAAATATAGCCTGTAAAAAATTTAAAAAGATGGTGTATACATCAAGTCTCTACACCTAGTAGAAGCAGAGATATAGCTAATGAAAAATAGGTTCATATTCGTCAAATTCCAAATGGAATATTTTAACGTAAAATAACCAAAAATGAAGCACATTTCGGGGAAAACTCATTACAACTTATTTAAAGTGTTTAAAAAAAGCTTCATTTTGGTTTTATAAAAAAAATTTCTAGCATCAAAATTAAACAAGTTACGCTCAAAATAAAGTTAGTCCCTTTTGGTTTTGGTAAAAAAATCGAGAAAATCACCCATTAATTAGTATCTTCAATGAACTTAA
The DNA here is from genome assembly GCF_917563875.1 of Diabrotica virgifera virgifera. Classification (NCBI taxonomy): domain Eukaryota; kingdom Metazoa; phylum Arthropoda; class Insecta; order Coleoptera; family Chrysomelidae; genus Diabrotica; species Diabrotica virgifera. The sequence goes on along the minus strand of NC_065445.1, from coordinate 272,723,047 downwards.
TCGTTACGACTTCACAAGTTTATTGACTCGTGTATATATTGTTTATATGATCTGTAAGTTTCATCGGTTCAAAGTCCTTATTTTGAAAGGGCTGTAGTTAAAAGAGGTTGAACGAGTCATTGATCACGAATGTATGCAAATTTGGAAACACCAAATCTTAATCAATTTTTGTCTAACAGAAAAACAAAAAAATACATGATATTCAGAAAAGCAAATCTGACTTTTTTGTTTTTCGAGATTTTTGGTATATCTAACAATTTTTAAGTTATTTTGAAAAAAAACATATTTTTCAAAATTTAAATTTTTAAAAATTTTACTTTGAAACCAAATTTTTTTAAAAATAAGCACTTTGAATCGATGAAACATACAGACCATATAAACACAACATAAGTAAAATAATTTGTGGAGCGGTAACGATTAATTTCATTTAAGTTGCTAATTAGCGTAACTTGCTTAAATTTAATGCTAGAAACTTTTCGTAAAAACAGAAATAAAGCTTTTTTTAAACATCTCCACGAGGAAAAATTTCCTGTAGTTGGCTGTATACCATTACAAAAACATAAAATCCTTTATAACATTTATTTTAATAAATAACTTTAACAAATATACCTTTTATAAAGGATTTTATGCTTTTTTTAAACACTTTAAAAAAGTTAAAATTGGTTTTCTCCAAAAAGTGCTTAATATTTTGGATATTTCAAGTCGAAATATTCTATTTGAAATTTGGTGAATATGAATCTATTGTTCATTGGCTATAACTCTGGTTCTACGAGATCCAGCGACCTAACGCGTACACCATTTTTTTTTAGTTTTTTATAAGCTATATTTTTGATAAGAACGTTTTTTCGACAAAATACTTACTTTTTGAGTTATTTGCGAAAAATCGTCTACAAATGTGGTTATTTTGTTGAAAAATGAACATATTCACTCGCAAATAACTCGAAAAGTGTTGACTTGGCGAAGAAGCTCTATAAAACAAAAGTTACTTAAAATTAGTCAGTTTACCCATTTCTGGACTTATTTTGGACATATATTTTTTCACCCCCAAGTGGGGGTGAAAGTCACCCCCAGGGCAAAAGCACACATCGGCACAATATCACCTTTTTTCTTTGACATGTAATCTATACGCATGCCAAATTTCATGTCAATCCAAGCGGTTCTTTAAAATTTAGAGCAAAAACCGTGAAAGAATGGACTATTAGGAGTTTCTATATAAAACTGGTAAACTTTGACAAAATTTTTTTTGCTATTCTAGTAGTCTAGGAAAAGTTCCCTTATTTCCCTGATTATTTCTTTATATTCTATTTGTTTTAATTTTGTTTTAATTTTTACGGCAAAATTATTGAAACTTCTTCTGTTTCTGGCGAGTTATAGAAAAAATATTGTATTTTATACGGGGCGGAACGCAGATCGCTCATGAAGCAGAGATTATATTCTCCATTGGGGCGCATGCGGGTAATATGACGGGTAATATTACCCGCATGCACGCCAATGGTGAATATAAAATTCTTAATTGTGTGTCAAAAAATGCGCAATAACAATCTCGTAAAACCTACCAAATTTCATTTGCATATCTCAACCGGTTTTTAGGGCAATAAATAAATTGTCAGTTTGTAAGAAAAAATTCAACATCCCGTATCTCGGAAATGAAGCATTTGCGGACAAATATGCTTATAAAGCAAACGATCATTATTTTTTCATGTAGAATTACCCCTTAAAGTTTGTCGGACTTATTTAGAAACACCCTGTATTGATGAATAACATGGCTAGCTGTTAAAGTACCTAACTTTTTTATTATGCAACATAAGCGAATGAATCAAAAAAGAGAATGTTAAAAAAACCTGAGGCTGTAGTTGGCTTTAATTTCAGTATTTTATAAATGCTAGAATATTCCACAGGGTGAAGTGAAAGAGAAAAAAACACAGTTTCATTAGTACCTGGCACACAATGATAATTTACCTGACTGGCAACAATATTATTACAGCGATATTGACAAAGAATAAGGCTATAACATATTAAAAAATCACTTAAATCGGGCAACAGGTTTAGAAAATTCGAGACATCAAAAATGGCCAATTTTGTGAGGTGGCCGTTTTTTGTGCCGGTCAGTGTATTATGTGTCGCTAATTAAATGAAATATTTATATATATAATAGACTCCCCTTGTTGTGTAAATTGACGCTTCCATCTATTTCAGGTGTCGTGACGATTTTTCATTTTACTATAAAGAAAAATTAAAGCTTCTATTCAAAAAACAAAAAAAAGCTTAAATACAAAATCGATCTGTTCGAGTTTTACCGTAGAGAATAATCGATTCGCAAAAAAAAAAGAAAATTATGAGAGCTTTAAGGGAACGATACTTAATAAAAGCAAAATTTAAACCGCTGATATAATTATTCACCAAAACGTTTGATATAATTTGTATCATAATCGTCGGTTCGGTTTAAAACAAAGCCAATATTGCCCTTTTCAAAGAATATCAGAGTCCCATAAAAACCCTAATCGCCAGCTGTTGGTTTGTATATACACCATCCCTATCCCTATCCCCCGATCAAATAAACTATTCAAATAGATTTAACTTTTATACAGCAGCACCAGAGCAGCACTCGGTTGGGGTTTTTTTCGGCTAAGAATATAAATGCGAGTTCCTTCGTGTTCCAAATGGCTTCGCACCACTTGAGAAATTTTACATATTTTTCACAAAGGTGCAAACTGTCAACTCGAAACTTAAGATGAATGAAAAGGTTTTATGAAACTGCAACGAATAAGCCGAGATGTTAGATTACAGGATTCTTGTTACTTTAAAGCCACGATCAAAGATGACACTTTTTACGTTTAGTACGTTGCGTTTTTAACTTTGAAAACTTTATATTCTTTTTTGCACGATTGATCATTTTTGACTGTTTACCGTGACAGATTTTACATCAGTAGGTGACATTTACTAGCAACTCGACGGTAAGTAATCCAACTCGACGATAAGTACTCCAACCCGACGTTAAGTAATTCACTTACCGTCGAGTTAAAAAATCTTTTAATTTTAATTTATTTTTTGAAAGAATAAAGAAAACTAACGAATTATTTATTAATATTCTATTATTTATTATTTATTAATAAAAGTCGGCCCCCTGATAACCCGGAAGTCCGGCTAACCCGGACCGATTTTCATCAGAAAAACATTTTGATTTTCAGTACATTTGTATTTTGACAACACCAGATTTGGGCGTCGAAACGGTAACAAAATTTTTTAATTTTTCAATTTAATTGTGGCTTATTTCCCATCAAAATAGTTAATTATCAGATAAACATTTCAACAATAAAAATGTATGTAATATAATATTTGAGAGATAATTTGTACTTGTGTAATTTGAACTATACGATAGTAAAAATTACTCATGGCACACACCGGCAGACACAACAGGCACCTGTCTGTAGTACCTGTTCTTTTACATATTTATTTCAAACTGTTTTAGCATTGTTCAAAAAAGACAAAAAGACTATTAAAAAAATTCTTTTTTAAACAATGGTCTTTAGTTTTCACTATTCTTAAATAACATAACATCGTTCCGATTGTGGTGATTGTATTGTGTGTAGTACAGTCTTTTATTGTTCGCTTTCGTTTTCTTACGTTTGTGTTTGCGTGTTTTTAGTAATTTAGTTGTGTAGGTACTGTGCATATTTATATATATTTCATGTTATTTCAATCCAATTGGAGTTTATCTGTAAGTATACCGTATTTGATTATTTATGGATCGGCCGCGGTCCCGATTAATCCGAGTTATCGAGGTTCCACTGTACATAATTTTACGGAAAATTATATCGTCAGTGACATCATAGCAATGAACATCAATGAACATGAAGCTTTGAAATCGGGCAAAAATATAATATTGTGCTGGATAAAAGCACACATTGGTATAAAAAACAACGAAATAGTAGATGATCTGGCTAAAAAAGCAACAACGAAGGAATCCGCTCTGCAAACCTATCAACTTCCTATGGGAGACATAACAAGACAATAATTCTGACAAAGGAAATTATTACAAAAAAATCCAGCCTACACTTCCCATCAAGACATGGTTTAATCAAGTTTCCAACAAAGGCTTTATCAAAACTATTTCTCGAATAAGAAGTAATCACAGTCAGTCTACAAAAGAGAAATAGGACTTGTAGATAATGATGAATGTTTATGTGGAGAGCTAGCTGATGTACAACATATCCTGTTAGAATGTCCTTTACATTTTATTGAAATATCAAATTTCTATACCAATCTAGTTCAAGTTAATGTACAATTTCATTTTAATCTTATATACCTTTTACAATCAAACAAGCTAGATGTTTATAAAATTTTATACAACCATGTTAATTGTTTAAAATTAAAGCAATGAAAAAAAAAGAATAAAAAAAATAAGAAAAAAAAATAATAATAAAATAAAATAAGAAGTTATTAAGAAGAACTAAACTTTTGAGAGGTTGAATCGGGTTTAGGTCTTAGCGTAGTAAAAAAATATATACATAAAAATACATAAGAAACAAAAGAAAAAACTAAATAAAAAAAATAAAAAAATATAATAAAAAATATAATAAAACAAAAATTGCAAAAAAAAATATTAGAAAAAATAAAAAAAATCAGAATAAAAAAACTTAGTAGTAATAGTTTTTAAATTTAGATACTAAGCATATATTTTGTAAAAGAGAGAATTCAAAACACACTGACTGGCCAGTTGGTTGCTTAAACCAGTGCCAATAAAACATAAACACACACACATAATGAAATTTTGATGTTTTTTCAGCGTCTCGTGGAACAACATCTTAAAATAATTCTGATAGATAATTTCAGAGTTTCATAAACTATTTTTAATTTTTAAATTAGAGTCCTCAATCATAAAGTGACCAATAATATACTTTGTGTTAGTTTACATTGTTCATTAACACGATGAATAAACTAGAAATTGTCTTTAATACTTTTAACTTTTCTTTCACTACTTCACCAACTCCATCCGTCTATAGAGGTATTTGCTGTCATAGTGTCTTCCCTTTTTAGAAACCTCCCTTGCACCGGATTTACCTTCACGCGTTTCAATCGCAAGCGAAGCAATATTGTACTTTGGACTTTTCATAGCGCACTTTAGCAAAAATTACGGTGGAGTATATAAGAATGCCGATAATATTCGTTGAAAAGGGGCTTTTATTCGAGCGTTGCAGTACTATCGCAATCTCACGTCCTAGCGGTGTATCTGTCTCCTCGTTTTTACTGCGAGTTTATGACTGAATTACATACATTTCCCTACAAAGATTTTTGTTACCGCTGCTGTCGAAGAATAGAACCGAACATTTTTGGAATATTTACACCGCAGTTACATTAAAAATTGTATAATAAATGAAAATATCTCGTTTAAAGCGCGGTATTTCGTATACATTCTTTTTACGGAAGGACAAAAGACATACATGCAATACACAATTTAGCTTTTTAGAGCACTCACAAAAAATAATTAAGCAGACCACATTAATACTGTGAGGGAAATAATGGAACAAAAGATTGAATGGAACATACCCCTATACACCATTTTTGTCCATTTCGAGCATGCCTTTGACAGCTTATCTCATGCTACTACATGGAAAATCTTAGAGCTCTAGAACATCCCACAAAAAATAATTTTCAGTGGTAATTGCACAAGAGCTCTAAAATTATCGAAATTTTCCCGAGTGACACTTTGACAGTTTAAATGACACGACCCGAAGGGGAGTGAAATTATGTCAAAGTGTCACGAGGGCAAAAATTTGATAATAATTTTAGAGATCGAGTGCAATTTGTTGCGATTATTTCATAAATAAAATTGTTCATAATTAAAATTTTATTGTAATTTATTTACGTAAGTACAAATTAGTACAATTAAACACACAGTTGTTATAAATATTTGACGGTTGAAAGTCATCACTGTTATAATTTTTAAAACATTAATTGTCATTAATGTCACTGAATGTATTTTTTCGTAGCAACGAAGGGCATCTAACGTAAGATACTTGACGACGGGATATTATCAAAAATTATCGGGATAATATCACAAGAGAGTGAGAATAAAATGAAAATTATGCGACAGTTTTTCGAAAATTTGTTGCCTGGCAATAGACACGAGAGCCCGCAGGGCTCGAGTGGCTATTGCCCAATGACAACAATTTTGAGTAAAAATGAAGCAATATTTTCTTATTTATTCTTACTGTCGTGTGATATTCGTAAGATTATTTTTTAATGCGTATATTATGGATATTTTCTTAAATGTGACAGTTGTCAAAACTAGGAAACTGGTTGCCATTAAACAGAAACAATCTACTTAAAAAAATTCTATCGGTAATTTTCTACAGTAGATAATTCTCAGTATAATTTTAATCTGATTGGACAGAATTAAACACGTGATCAAATATCTTACTATACGATTGGAAGTTAAAATCATTAAAACAATAATCAGTTTAATTTTTATTTCTGTAGCTTTCTATTGGTCAGAATCTCCTATGAATGAAATAATCATCATAAAGTCACTGTACACTGAGAGGAAATGCAGCATGATACACTGGGATCAACAACAAAGAATTTAATATACTTTCCAAGACGTGACTTACCAATTAGAAACAATTTCCCCTGAATCCAATAAAATAAGTTTGAAGATATTAATAAAACCAAATCCATGAGAATAAATGGAAGAAACTACATACTATTTACTATTAACAACATGCAGATTGAAAATGTGGATAATTGTACGTATCTTGGAAGTGTCATAACAGAAAGTGAACGTACAGAAGATATATTCATATGAGGGTACGAAAATCTCAATAAGCATTCATCATGCTCAATATAGATAAGGCGAAAGCGGCGGGTTCGTTGGAAAAATATTCCCATGAGATTTTTTTGCATAATAACATTCGTGAGACATCCCAGAATAAGGTTCAAGAAGTCGCCCACACGAAAAGTGGTCCAAATTTTTTTCAACAATTTTTTTTTACAAAAATCAATATTTTCGGCCCGGACTAATTTTTTTTATTTTTTGGACCATTCTGGACAAAGAATATCTAATTTTTCTCTAAAGTTGATCTTTTTCGAGTTCTAAGCAATTTAAAATTGAAAAAAACGAAAAATGGCGATTTTCAAGGCTTAATAACTCAGTTAAAATTTATTATTATGAAAGTCAGAAAGTGACTAAATCAAAGTTTAAAGCCCCCTACAAGATCCTGAAGAAATTTTTGTCATTATTTGATTACTAAGCTATTATTTTTAAAATTAAATATTTTCTATGGGAAATAAGCCACAATTTTACTAAAAAATGAATTTATTTTTGTGGCTTATTTCCCATAGAAAATACTTAATTTTAAAAATGCCACAAGGAAATAGCTTCAGAACAATATTATTTTTAAGTAATAATAATGAGCGGTAAGATCGTATTGACGCGGCTGTAAATGTGAGTGCGAAAGAGATGCCATTCCAGCAATCCAATCGTGCATCTTACTCGCACTGACATTTACAGCCACGTCGATACGATCTTACCGCTCATTATTATTACTTAAAAATAATACCTTAGTAATAAAATAATGACAAAAAATTCTTCAGGATCTTGTAGGGGCGGCTTTAAACTTTGATTAAGTTACTTTCTGACTTTCATAATAATAACTTTTAACCGAGATATTAAACCTTGAAAATCGCCATTTTTAGTTTATTTTTAATTTTAAATTGCTTATAACTCAAAAACGATCAACTTTAGAGAAAAATTACGAGAGATGTTTTTTGTCTAGAATAGTCCAAAAAATCTAAAAAAAATTGTCTTGACCGAAAATATTGATTTTTCAAGTTGAAAAAAAAATTGTTCAAAAAAATTTGGACCACTTTTCGTGTGGGCGACTTCTTGAACATTATTCTGGGATTTCTCACGAATGTGATTATGTAAAAAAATTTCATGGGAATATTTTTTCCAATGAACCCGCCGTTTTCGCCTTGTCTATAACCCTATTTGGAAGTCTAGCCAGTATACTACAAACACAAAGATTCGAATACTCCAGTCAAATGTCATGTCTATTCTACTCTACAGATGTGAAACCTGTAAAGTGGCAAAAACCCTTACAGACAAACTGCAGGACTTTAACTCTTACAGATAAATGCCTACGAAGAATTGTTCGTATTTTCTTGCCTAACATCATCCGAAACTAAGATCTGCTACACACCCCTGACCTAACAAAAGATGGAAGAAGACGAAATAAAGTCCTAAAAGTGGAGTGGCATCGGTCACACACTCCGAAAAAATAACTCCAGTATTGCAAAAACTACCCTAGAGTGGAATCCCCAAGGAAAAAGAAAAAGAGGTCGCCCAGCACAACTTGGAGAAGATCCATCACGGACGATATAAGAGGTCAAGGAAAGTCTCGGAATGAGTTAAAGGCCTTAGCGCAAAATAGAACCCGATGGCGCATTTTCACTAAAGCTCTATATAGTCCAATGGGAGTATCATGGCGTATAAGAATACTGATAATATTCAGTGAAAGGGGGCTTTTATTCTCTTTTCGTGCGTTGCAGTACCTATCGCAATATCACGTCCTAGTGGTGTATCCGTCTCCTTGTTTTTACTGCGAGTTTACTGCGAGTTTATGACTGAATTACATATATTTCCCGACAAAGATTTTTGTTCCCGCTGCTGACGAAGAATAAAACCGAACATTTGGGGAATATTTACACCGGCAGTTACATTAAAAATTGTGTAATAAATGAAAATATGTCGTTTAAAGCACGGTATTTCGTATAGATTCTTTTCACAGAAGGAAAAAAGACATACATGTAATTGTGCGATGATCTTTGATGTTAGGATCTCAAATAGGGGCTGGTTCTTTGTTTTCTAAAGGAGCTTTGACACCGGTTCAATAAAAAACTTAAACATGAGCAAAAAAAGAGATAGAATAATTAAATGAGACGCAAAGAGGTTCACTTACTAATTCAATCTTTGCATTTGGTCTTCAAGAGGGCACTCAGAGCTGCATTTAACACTGCACCAAGTCCATACACGAAAAAAGCCTTACAAGCTAGACTTTTAACACCGGCAAAACTAGCGAGCCGTTGGTTGAGTAGCAACTGACTTCTTTGCCTTTCCAAAAATCACAAAAAGGCTTCGGTTTTTGTGCTATCAAGCAAACCTCTTTTCTATCGCGATAAAGCAAAATATCTAGAGTTGGGACTGGCTGCCTTCCTCGCGAAAATATATTAATTTAAATTTAATGAAAATCTAACAGTAATACACAATTTAGCATTTCACAGCACTCACAAAAAATAATTAAACATACTACATTAACACTGTGAGGGTAATAATGGAACAATTGGTTGAATGGAATACACCCTTATTTATGGTGTTTGTCGATTTATAGCGTATCTTCGACAGCTTATCTCATGCTGCTATATGTACACAATTTAATGTACTTACTGGAGTCAGGCAGGGATGCGTGCTTTCTCCGTTTCTTTTAACATAGCTGTAGCCTCTCCAAACTAGACTCCTACACAATGGACGTTAACTACACGCCTAAGTGATCAAGAATACGCCAACGATATCTGTTTGTTTGGACAAAGTTCCAAGATGTGGCTGACCAATTAGAAACACATTCCACTGAAGCGAATACAATAGGTTTGGAAACCAATATTAATAAAAACAAATCCATGAGAGTAAATGCGTGAAACAATATACTATTCACTGTTAATAACATGCAGATTGAAAGCATGAAAAAGTTTACGTTTCTTGGAAATGTCATAACAGAAAGTCGAGATACAGAAGGCAAAATTCGTATGAGGATAAAAAAGGCTCAACAAGCATGTAGCATGCTCAGCCTTGTTTTGGAAGTCTGGCCAGTATACTATAAAGGCAAAGATTCGACTATTCCAGTTAGTGCAGCCGATATGTGAAACAATTGTGCATTTAATGATAGAAGTATATAATTTCTACCCCATATACACATATAAAGGTTCAAATTTAGATAGAAGGCTATCTCAGATTTTGGCGACTATACATATGTGATTAATAGCACGATAATTTTTGAACGAGACGTCAGATTTCTACCAAATTTGGTATATAAGTTCTTTTTTGATGTATAAGAACGAGCTCTTGAACCGGAAGAATCGGTTTACCAAAAGTGGTGTTTTCCTGGTTTTTATGTAAAAAGATATTGTTTTTTTTTTAATTCTTTCACCCGGTATGTATTAATTTTTCAAAAAGTTAATACCGCCATTGAAAAGAGCGTAAAAATATTTTTCAGGAAATATTTGGAACTCTTTAGTTAAGTATGTTAATTACCATTTAATAAATGCATAACGTATCTTCACATGTACCGATGTGCGGCAGATTTGTGCAAATATTATAAGAATTATTGTGCATTTAATGGGAGAAGCATATAATTTTGACCACATATACTACACATACAAAGGTTCAAATTTAGATATGAGGTCATCTCAGTTTTTGTTCCTTTTTCAAAAATGGCGGGCATTCAAAATGGCGATTATACATATTATAAGACTAATAGCACAATAACTTTTAAACGAAAACTCTGATTTCAGCCAAATTTTGCATCAAGGTTCTTTTTTTGATGAATAAGATCGAGGTCTTGAACCGGAAGAATCGGTTTATGTATCAGAAGTTGTGTTTTTACTGTTTTTTATGTAAAAATTTGTTTTTTTTTTCAATTCTTTCACCCTGTATATACTAATTTTTCAAAAAGGTAATACCGCCATTGAAAAGAGTGTAAAAATATTTTTTAGGAAATGTTTTCAATTTTTTAGTTATGTTAATTACCATTTAATAAATGCTTAACGTATGTTCACATGTACCTATGGGCGGCAGATTTATTTTGAATGCCCGCCATTTTTGTAAAAGACTAGATTTCTCGATCTTCCCATTGAGTATTATTGGCAGTATCCAGTATATTTATGCTATCTCTCATTATATTCTCCAGATATTCAAGTTTTCCCTTTTTTATCACCTTCATCAAGTCGCTTTCGCCTTGACCTTTTCTGTTTAAGACTTCTATGTTTGAAATACATTAAACCAATGATATTTTGAGCTTTTTACAATATGACCACATCCCGAAGGCTGCTAATTTGTTCATCATATTAACCTTCATTATCCAGGTTTCATATCCAATATAGTAACAGAGGATACATATAACATTTTAGTTGCCGTCCACCAGAATAGAAACTCTTAATTCCAATATACATGTAAAAGTCTCAGATCCTATTCATCTATTCCAATCATTTCTAGATACTTAAAAAAGATTATAAGACACAATAAATACCATAACAATGGAAGAGAAGCGAACTGCTCTTATTATTCAAGGAGAAAGATTAGAACCCACTGGATAAATTAAAAATTAATAATCCACTACATAAAAGAACAATCCACTATATTTATAAAAGAACTAATAAAATAATACACTGTATAAAAGAACTTATCGATGCACCTGCCAGTTATAATCCAACAAAATTGAATATCCATAATAGGGATGATTGAATTTGTATTAAAATCCATTAATGATTTTTAAAATACCCGTATTATCCATTAAAACTATCTAAATATTTTATCAGCTTGAAAATATAACTCTGGAGTATTATTTTTTTTTTATTCCTTTAAAAAACGTAGGCATTTTAACCCGAAATAACTTTATTTAAATACGATCTCATTTTAGCTCTTTAAATATAGAAGTTAAAGCTTAATGAAAATGAATTTTTTTACTCTGAGTTTGTTTTATACCTTTTAGGTAATTTATGTTTATGTTTAGCTTTCTGATTTTAAAAGCTTTCATTCAAAAACTATGAAAGTGTTTAATAATTAGACCTGCGGTCATATAGAACCAAAAGTATGTACATTATTTTCCATAGTTAATTTACTAAAAGCATAGCAAATTGATAGCATCAGTATTTAACATGTAACTGGAATAAAATATCTTGAAATTACATTGTACAGCTACGAAGACCTAGAAAAAAGTAGTGAGAAATCAAGTACATTTTGCAAACAGACTGAGAACGTTCATAACACTATATCGCTGTCCCGGTGAAACATTGACGTAACTGCAAATTTATAGAAAATGAGTTTATGGCGTCACTGGGTCCAAACTTGGTTACCCCATTCGGAAGATTACTGTCAGACGTGTTGTTCAGCTTTTAGTCATCAGGGAGCAGATGCGTCATAGTTGAAAAATCAGCTGACCTCGGAGAAACAATGACATAATGTACAGTTGTGCTTCGATAAGTCGAGTGTGTGCTTGTACCTACGGTGCTACATTGACGCAATTGTATTTTATGTTATTGAAACCTTGACGTAACTGTATTCTGTGTCATTTTCCATCTGGATTTCTCCTTATTGTGGGGCAACATTGACGTAAGAAGTGCATTTTATGTAAGTACTATTTTTATGATATTATTAGATTTAAATGCATGATAAATGTTCCAGTGAACACTATCTTCCTTCCACTGCTGGGGTATCATCAGAAGAAGAAGAAGCAGACATAAATATACACCAAGATTCCCAAACACCAATACTTGGTAATGCTCTCTTGGTCAAGAAGTAATTAATTAGGAATGCTAAAAAAACAGGAGCTCCTTTAACGGTTAAAGAAATGGATTTCACCGAGTTTTACGATGTAAAAGCGCTGTACAATGAAATGGACTGGATGTTAACTAAATGACAACTGACGTAATGTTACTTTAAATCTTAAAAGGGAAAGATTACTTCCTGTATAAAGAAAGTTATAAACAACCAACGTGGACGAAAGTTTATATTTGCCAAAAAAGAAAGAGTCGGAGTTCGTCCGAATAGTTTTCACCAAAACGCCAGTTGCGTAGGGCTTCCTCTTCAAAAATTCCTTTAGGTGATAACAAACTAAAAGATTTGAAACAATTGCTTTCAAAACATAATTCCTGGATTTTGTAAAGCCTTTTACGATTCAACATAACTAAAAAGTTCAAAATATTTCCTAAAGCATATTCTAACGCTCTTTTCAATAGTGGTGTTACCATTTTGAAAAACTAATATATACAGGGTGAAAAAAATGAAAATAAATTATTTACATAATATAAAATAGTTTTACATAAACAACTAGAAAAAACACAACTTCTGGTAAACCTATTCTTCCAGTTCACGACATCGGTCTTGTAAATCACAAAACGAACGTAAGTACCAAATTTGGTTGAAATCGGACTTTTCGTTCAAAAGTTATCGTGCTATTAGTCACATATTAATAGCCGCCATTTTGAATGCTCGCCATTTTTGTAAAAGGCAAAATCTGAGATGGCCTCATATCTAAATTTGAACTTTTGTATGTGTAGTATGACATACTACATATTATGTGGTTCAAATTATATGACTCTACCATTAAATGTACAATAATTCTTATAATATTTGCACGAATCTGTCACACATAGGTACATGTGAAGATACGTTATGCATTTTTTAAATGGTAATTATAATTAACATAACTAAAAAGTTCAAAATATTTCCTAAAGCATATTCTAACGCTCTTTTCAATAGTGGTGTTACCATTTTGAAAAACTAATATATACAGGGTGAAAAAAATGAAAATAAATTATTTACATAATATAAAATAGTTTTACATAAAAAACTAGAAAAAACACAACTTCTGGTAAACCTATTCTTCCAGTTCACGACATCGGTCTTGTAAATCACAAAAGGAACGTAAGTACCAAATTTGGTTGAAATCGGACTTTTCATTCAAAAGATATCGTGCTATTAGTCATATATGTATAGTCGCCCATTTTGAATGACCGCCATTTTTGTAAAAGGCAAAATCTGAGATGGCCTCATATCTAAATTTGAACCTTTATATGTGCAGTATATGTGGACCAAATTATAAGCTTTTATCATTAAATGTGCAATTCTTATAAAAATTTTCACGAATCTGCCGCACTATTATTAGTTCTACAGTGTAGCAAAACCAAATGGAATAAATTCATTATTTCGTAAACCGACGACTTTATAAAAAAATCCCGAAACAGGTCGATTTTTATTTTTAAATTATGATTTTTTGGCATTTGCATACCAGTGACGTCATCTATCTCGACGTGATGACGTAATCGATGATTTTTTTAATGGGAGTAGGAGCCGTGTGCTAACTCATTTGAAAGGTTTTTCAATTCTCTATGTCTTCTATCGTAATAAGCATTAACATAATTATGCAGGGCACAGGGTGTCCAACAAAACTCTTATTGAATTAAATTAGAGGAAAAGAAGAATGTGTGTAATTTATTTAATTCAAAATACATTTTACTGCTCTCAGACATCAGAAAAAAAAATGTTTATTTCTCAAATAAACATTGCTTGTATTAATTACAAGCACAATACAATTGTATTAATTAAATATTCGAACTGCCAAGAGGCAGGTGGGTGGCACCTTGAACTTTGAATTTAAGCGAAAAGCAATGTTAATTTTTCAAATAATCATTTGTTTCTGTTTTCTGACTGTATTAAAATAATGGGTATTTTGAATGAAATAAATTACATACATTCATTCTTCTTTTTGTTTAAATTAATTTAATTCAAAAAATATTTTTTGACACTCCATATAAATAATTATGTTAATGTTTATACAGTAGACTCTCTCTATAACGAACACGGTTATTACGAGGTTTCTCTTATAACGAGGTACACTAAATGTCCCATTAAATTCCTATTGAACTGAACACCTCTGTAACGAGGCATATTTGGATATAACGAGGAAAAATGAAATCGTAAAATATGTATCTTTATTATTCTTTATCTATTTTTAGCGTTGTAATGGCTATAAGTAAATACCCCATATATAGTTATAAGATATAAATAGTTATAAAATGTAAGATCCTTTAGTTTTTAATTGGGGTGGGTTTAAAGGGCTCGAATAAGGGGGTGTTTGCTCGTAAATAGAGGTTTTAAACAGCTATATTTAGCTAACTGTGCATTGTAATGAAAATCTATGCACAAGAGAATTTTAGCTATTAAAAAAGCTACAATTTAGTAATCCATCATTTTTTCGTATCTCCAGTATTTTCGGAGATATTTTGAAGTAAAGGGTAAAAAATTGGAAATTCCAAAAAATTAATTTTTCTTTAAACTCCAATTTTTCTAAAACTAGGTCTTTTAAATAAGTTAAACTTCTTGGGTGTATTGATAATACAAATAAAAAGGAATTACAGAAAGGTGGAGATCAGTTTTTAATTAGGAGGGTAGCTAGGGGGTTATTTCACTGATTTTTTCATAGAGAAAAGCAGGTACCAACCTTTTTTTGATCATAAGTCGCTTAATTTTCAGGCTAGAAACTTTTTATTATTATTTTTTGGAAGGTTTAACTATATACTTAAAAAAAGATAATGTTAAGTTTTCTTCAAAAAATTCAAAGTTTTTCCGTTATTTTGCTTTGAATCTCGGTTTGTGTTGGTCTTAAAGATATTACAGAAAAATAGTTTGATTTGTGTTACTAAAAGATACAATTTTGATATGTATAGTTTTTTTGATTAAATGCATATTTTTCGAGGTATTCTCAAAAAACCCTCTAAAAAAGTCGATTTTTTCATCGAAAAACTGTTACCTTTAATCGCGAATAACTCGAAAAATATTAGTTTTACGAAGAATATGTAAAAAACATTTTTTTCTTAAAATTACTTTTCACATAGATTTACATGGTTAAAATGTAATAAGAAATTACCGCCCCCGAGATGGAGTGGCAACCACCCCCAAGGTTTTAGCGTACAGCGGCATGATATAGAAAATGATCCTTGGACTATTCCCTACCTTCTGTGAAAATTTCAAGTAAATCCATGCTGGACGAAAAAATTGCAAGCAAAAATGCTTCATTTCCTCGACTAATAATTATTAGAAATATTTTTTTTGGCATTTATAAAGCATAAATTTACTTTGTATGATTTTGTGCTTGGTGTATATTTCATAGTTCTGTTATTCGGTGTAAAAGGTATATTTATTTAAAACCCCAATAAAGGGCTACATTAAAAGACAGAACGTTTTCGCTCTAAAGAGAGCATCATCAGTGTTTTAAGCAAGCTCTACATGCTAAGCCACCAAAAATACATGGGTTAAAACCCTTAAAACGCCGACCAAAAGTCTTCATTGGCGTGTTATATATTATACCCTGGCAAAGGGTAAAATTTAAATAAGATATACCTCAAAGCATCATATGACTATACCACGTGTATGTGGGTGGTTGAGTTGATCTCTCTGTCTTCACAAAGAGAAAGGTAAAAGCCAACCTTTCTCTTTGTCAAGACAGAGAAATCAACTCAACCACCCACATACACGTGGTATAGTCATATGATGCTTTGAGGTATATCTTGTTTAAATTTCACCCATCGCCAGGGTTTGATATATAATATGCCAATGTAAGACTTTTGGTCGGTCTTTTTAGGGTTTTAACCCATGTATTTTTGGTGGCTTAGCATGTAGAGCTTGCTTAGAACGCTGATGATGCTCTCTTTGGAGCGAAAACGTTCTGTCTTTTAATGTAGCCCTTTATTGGGGTTTTAAATAAATATACCTTTTACACAGAAGCTTTTTTTCTTCAATTTTTGTAATTAATGGTATACAGCCAGCTACAGGAAATTTTTCCTTATTAGTCTAGTAAAATAAAATTACACTACATGTAATTTTTTTTTGCATAAAAAGGGGACATTTTTGCATAAAAATTACTTTTTTAACTGCTGAGGTCATCCAATTACTAATGAAGGTCTATAGGATTGTTTTCTTTAAAGTCAAAGGGTGAATCTTTCATATAAGACTTACTAAATTAAATTTGGCCCCCTATTTATTTAAATAATTATACATAAATCTTTAAAAACAAATTTACAAAAAATTATTTTTAGCGTTTTAAATAAGCACTATAAAATATCTTATTTTACAGGATGAGTTGCGCTATGTTATCAGTATTAATAGAAAAAAATTGGTGCAAAAATATTTAATATTTTTTGAGATATTGAATTTTTTTATTAAATATTACTCTATTTTAAATTGCAAAAACGCGGTTGTTGCCAAAGAAATATTAACCTGTATTAAATCTTCTTATTTTTATTTTTATGTATATTTTCGATAAATGTATTGATAAATTCAAATTTCAATTAAACTTCCCCCTAAAATGGCATTTGAAAATTATTCAAATTTGTTTATAATTTGTTTTTTTAATAGCGTCGCGGGGATTAAATATTTTGAAATGCCGTTTCGATAATTGGGTTCCTGTGAATTTTACACTAATTAACAAATTGTTTTGGCTTTTTTTCCTCTTCTTTTTTTTTCTTGGAATTATATTACTACGGGCCCTTTTTGGGTTAAGTTTCATTAAGAATGTTGAATCTCTAAGTTGTAGATTCTAGACCTACAAATATTAAGATTGGTCTAAAATCACTTAAATAAAATGTAACTACTTACTGAGTTACAGGGTGTTTTATTTAAAAATTTTAAAATTATTTTTACCAAGCATTTTCACACTATTTGACGTATCCTTATCATACTTGACATAAAGTGTGAGTACTATACAGTCTACTAAATTGTGATAAATAAAAGTTTCTAGCTACCACCAGAGGCGTACGACAGGGGACAGTTAATGGTTGACCCTTCCCAAATTCTACGCCACTGAGGAAATTACTATTTTAGCGAAATTTTTTGATTCTCCAATACTTTCTATGTAAATAATATACTCTTTACTGGTAACGATTAAGTCATTAGTTTTCGAGATATTGGACGTTAAAAATGAAATGGCATAGTTATATTGATTCATCCATTCATTCATTTTAAACTTCCAATATCTCTCAAACTGATGACTTTATCGATACCAATAAAGTTATTTACATACAAAGTATTGGAGAATCGAAAAATTTCGCTATAATAGTAATTCACTCAGTGGCGTAGAATTTGGAAAGGGTCAATCATTCACTATCCCCTGTCGCACGCCTCTGGCACTAGCTAGAAACGTTTATTAATCACAATTTGGTAGGGTGTAAAATAGCCACACTTTCTGCCAAGTATGATAAGGATACGTCAAATAGTTTTAAAGTACTTGGTAACAATAATTTTTAAATTTTTAAATAAAACACCCTGTAACTCAGTAAGTAGCCACATTTTATTTAAGAGATTTTAATTAAATCTTAATATTTTTAGGTCTAGAATCTACAACTCAAAAATTCGACATTCTTAATAAAATTTAACCCTACAAGGGCCCGTAGTAATATAACTCCAAGAAAAAAAGAAGAAGAAAAAACGACAAAAAAATTTTGTAAATTAGTAAAAAATTCCCAGGAACCCAATTATCGAAACGGCATTTCAAAATACTTAATCCTTGCGACGTTATTAAAAAAACAAATTATAAACAAATTTGAATAATTTTCAAATGCCATTTTACGGGGGAGTTTAATTGAAATTTGAATTTATCAATACATTTATCAAAAATTTACATAAAAATAAAAATAATGAGATCTTAAGCAGGTGAATATTTCTTTGGCAACAACCGCGTTTTTGCAATTGAAAATATAGTAACATTTAATAAACAAATTCAATAATCTCAAAAAATATTAAATACTTTTGACCAATTTTTTTTGCTTAATACTGGTAACATATCGCAATTTAGTCTGTAAAATAAGATATTTTATAGTGCTTATTTAAAACGCTAAAAATAATTTTTTGTAAATTTGTTTTTAAAGTTTTATATACAATTATTTAAATAAATAGGGGGTCAAATTTAATTTAGTAAGTCTTATGTGAAAGATTTACCCTTCAGCTTTGCAGAAAAAAATCCCATAGATCTTCATTATTAAGTGAATTACCTCAGCAGTTAAAAAAGTATTTTTTTTGCAAAAATGACCCCTTTTTAATTATTTAAACAATGATCCCCTTGTATGATTTGGATACTTTCTTGAAAATATCTTTTGTACCCACCTAAACTTTGATATAAAATTTGTTTTAAGCTGTACGAATTTACATTTTGATTTTTTTTTTTATTTTATTAGGCTATATGGATTTTACTAAAAATTGACTTATTTTTGCAATTAGCTTCACCTGTATTATGTCTAAGTAACACGGCCCTCCCTTTGTAGTTAACTAACATGCAGATATAATGTAGTACAAATTCCTTAATAGGAAGGATATGTTCATTAATATTAACATTGTAGATGTGCAGTGAGCAAAGGCTATGCTTGTGTAGGACAAGCGAGTCCTTTATTCAATCCCTGGATCGGATTCCCCGTCCCGTCCCGCCGCGTCGACCTGTGAATTATGATCTGAATAATCTAATCAACGCGAATCTGGGAATTTCATTGAAATTCAAAATATTTGTGACATACCGTGATGCTGCCATGCTGCGGCAATGGAAAATTCATTTCCCATTGGGGGACGACCCAGAGTGCCAATTTTGAAGAAATATGTGTCATACTTTCCTATTTAAATGAATATATAAAGCAAATTTCCATTAAAATATTCCAGAAAACAATCTCTGGAGGATGTGTGCTTTTTGTTTGTGTACTGGTTATTTTCGGGAGTTTTGTTTAAACTCGAACTTTCTGTAAAGTGGTGTTATTACTAGCAGAAACAAATTTTGAATTAAAAATGAGTTTTAGAAGTGTTGATCCTGTAATGTTGAGAAAAAATTTGAACAGAAAACAATCGTACGGATTATTAGTCGAGGAAATGAAGCATTTTGGCTCGCAATTTTTTCGTCCAGCATTGATTTACTTGAAATTTTCACAAAAGGTAGGGAATAGTTCAAGGATCATTTTATATATCATGCCGCTGCACGCTAAAACCTTGAGGGTGGTTGCCACCCCATCTCGGGGGCCGGAATTTTTTATTAAATTTTAACCATGCAAGTCGATGTCAAAAGTAATTCTAAGAAAAAAATGTTCTTTACATTTTCTTCGTAAAACTAATATTTTTCGAGTTATTCGCGGTTGAAAGTAACAGTTTTTTTATGAAAAAATCGACTTTTTTAGAGGGTTTTTTGAGAATACCTCGAAGAATATGCATTTAATCAAAAAAACTGTGGATATCAAAATTGTATCTTTTAGGAACACAAACCAAATTCTTTTTCTGTAATATCTTTAAGACCAATACAAACCGAGATACGGCATGTTAAAAGTTAGCTTTTTTCGTCAAATGCATAATTTGAAATATTCAAAGTAAAATAACGGAAAAACGTTGCATTTTTCGAGGAAAACTTAAATAATCCTTTTTGAAGTATATAGTTAGGCCTTTCAAAAAATAATAATAAAAAGTTTCTAGTCTGAAAATTAAGCGACTTGTGATAAAAAATTCGGTACCTGCTTTTCTCTATGAAAAAATCGGTGAAAACAACCCCCTAACTATCCTCCTAATAAAAATTGGTCTTCGCCTTTCTGTAATTCCTTTTATATTTGTATTATCAATACACTCAAGAAGTTTGACCTATTTCAAAGGCCTAATTTTAGAAAAATTGGAGTTTAAAGAAAAATTCATTTTTTGGAATTTCCCATTTTTCACCTTTTACTTTAAAATATCTCCGAAAATACTTGAGATACGAAAAAAATGATTGATAACTAAATTGTAGCTTTTTCTAATAGCTAAAATTCCCTTGTACATATATTTTCATTACAGTAAACAGTTAGCTATATATAGCTGTTTAAAACCTCTATTTACGAGCAAACACCCCCTTATTCGAGCCCTTTAAACCCACCCTAATTAAAAACTAAGGGATCTTACGCAATTTAGTTTACACAGTCTTATAGCTCTTCAAAAATCCTACAAAGTTATTTTTGAAAATACTTTTTATCGCCAAAAATGAAGGAGCTATGTTTATAAAACGATTTTTTTTTTAATTCGAATAGTTTGCTTATGGATAATTTTCAATGTATGTATAATACCTCAGAACCGGTTCGTATACTGGAAGATGACTAAAAAACTATTTGTATTTGTATTTTTACATATTTGTAAATTCGTATTTTTGTGTAAATAAATGTTATTGTAATTCTTTAATAC
This sequence comes from Diabrotica virgifera virgifera, assembly GCF_917563875.1. Classification (NCBI taxonomy): domain Eukaryota; kingdom Metazoa; phylum Arthropoda; class Insecta; order Coleoptera; family Chrysomelidae; genus Diabrotica; species Diabrotica virgifera. The sequence goes on along the minus strand of NC_065445.1, from coordinate 272,702,049 downwards.
TCCTTTTTTTTCTGTATAGATCTATTAAAATATCTACTTATAAAACTGTAATGTTATTAAGGGTGGTTTTTAAGGGTTGAAATGTTATGATATTATATCCTAAAGTATAAAGCAATCATTATTTAACCAATCAAAACCAAATTTTACCCATATTAAAGTTTACAATGTTTTTATATAATTTTTGACAATAAGGGGTAGTTTACACCCCTAAAAATAATCAACGCCCTTAAGCATGATATAGAATATGAAGTACAGGGTGAGATGATCCTAATTCCAAATTTTTATGGAAATCTATGCAAGCCGAATTTATTCTTTTAGGATAAGTAAATTTTTTATATATAGCTCCAACAAGGGTGGTTCTAAGGGTTGAAATATTTATGATAGTATATCTTATAGCATAAAACAATCATTATGTAACTAATAAGAACCAAATGTTGACAATATTAAAGTTTAAAATGTTATTTTATAATTTTTTACAATTAGGGGTAGTTTTCACCCTTAAAAAACCAAAAGCGTACAACGGCTCAATATAGAAAATGAACTAGAGGGTGTAATGAGCCTAATCCCAAATTTTTGTACAAATCGATGCTGGACGAAAAAATTGCGAGGTTTTGCCATTTTTTCAGCTTCATTTCCTCGACTATATTACAAAAATATAATTATTTGATGGCCTGCAATAAGCTAACACAACATTTTTAATTATCACAAGACAAGTTATCAAATAATTACAAGTTAATTAAAAGGAATTTTAACAAAATTGGCGCTTTATCAAGTCCCCTTGACGTTGGCGATTAGCATGGTAAGGCCGTCCGCACACAGAGCTACTAAAAAGAAACTAAACTAGTTGGCAACTAGAATTACCAACTGGATACTAACTATGACTCGCACACTACGCTACTGAAAATTAATAAAAACGAGTCATTTCTTGACTGTACGAGTAGCTTTGTTATAGTGTCTTTAAATGTTAAACCTTTACATATTATTGAGTATTATTATCGCATTAAAAATGTCTAGTTATTCAAGTGATGAAGATATTATTCTTTATTATTACAACAAAAGACGTAAAAAGCAGAAAAAATGAGGCTATGACCTATTTCGAAAAAATGAGGTATTGGGTTCATCCTTACATTGCAAACAATATAAATTCAGAGCCTTTGTTGTTGCAAAAGAATTACAAGAAAGTGATGCTTTTCTTGCATTTTATATGATGTCAAAAGAATCTTATTTACATTTAGTACAAGTGCTTGTACCTGCAATTCACAAGAAAAATACTCCAATTCGAGAATGTTTTGAAGCGGAAAAAAAGAATTTTAATAACTGTCAGGTAAGGAAGTAACATTTATTTAATTTCTTAAAATGAAAACATTCTAAACCACTAATACTACTAATTATTTGTATTTATTATATTTCCCACAAGTTGATAATAGACTGTTCTACCAATTTCGCGTGTAAAACTTTAATAAAATATTACAACAAACTAGAAACTAGTCCCCAAACGACCTGCACGTCCAGTGCACTGTCGACTGATCACTGACGCAATACAGACCGGCTACTAACTATAGGCTATTGATTATGCATTTTAGAAAGGAACTACAACGTTAACAGGGTTTTATTGTTTCGTATAGTCAATGGACGTCTAAATATAAAAAAAAAACCGCGGAGTGCTACCATTTAAAGGAGTGCGTTTCTGAGAAAGGGGTGAAGTGGTTCCTAGGCACAGGGCGAATTAAGGTGAGTTCTATGCACAATTAGTGCAAACACGTCTATAGGAAAATTGTTTCAGGTTAAATTTGCTATCGAAATATCACATTTTAAAGTCAAAAGCATGTTTTTTTGCAAAAAAATAAAGCAAGAAAAAAACATGAAAGATAGTAATTTTGTTTTTTGTCCCATAAATTTTTTCCACGGGGATAAAGGTATAGGCATTGCTTCACAAAAAAAAAGCTTACATCCTTACTCTTTAAAATGGCGTTTGGTAGAAGTCCCGATGATTTACAATTTCCAAAATATGATTTTTTAAATTTCGCCACTCACAGCGATTTTGGGATATTTTCCTTGCTACTTCGCAAACATTGTTCTGTAACTTTTTTCTACGCATTTCTAGGTATACGCAATGGTACATTCAGTAGAAAGAGAAGTTAATTACCCTTAAAATTTTCGATCGTAGAATGCCGTATGGCTATATTTAAGCAAGATATGGTTTTTCAAAATTTTATACTTTTAATGATTTTTGATATATTTTACGATTATTTTTAAATTTCTCATTATAACTTTTTTTATTGTATATTTGGGTTTATACATTCTGTAAAAAATAAGAAAGCTCGTTTTTTTTTACTTTAAAATAGCGTACTGTAAAAAATTCTAGGACTGTTTTTAAACAAGATATGCATTTTCAAAGTGTGACATATACACATGCAATAGGTTCCATTAAGTTGGAACCACATGGAAAACTTTTTTAGTATTGATTTTATGGAAAAAAGTTATTCTTTATAAAATGCTCTGCCAAGTCTGAAACTTAGAATGCAATCATCACATAAAATTTTATCCAATAGTATACGAGGTATGTTAAAAATATGAATTTCGCTCAGGAGTAAAGTACCTTTATATTTCACAATATCGAAAAGAGTCATTGAAAAACATTATTTGGAATTAAAAATTATATTATAATAATTACATTCTTCTAATTAAAAAAAAAATAAAAAATTTTAAAACTTATTCAAATTACGAATACTCTTGGATATCCTATGGATATCTTGTTTAAAAATAGTCCTAGATTTTTGGAATACACCATTTTAAAGTAAAGAAAATATGCTGTTTTCTATTATAGAATGCATATACCTAAATGTACTAGAAAAAAAGTCATATTGAGAAATTTATAAAATAATCATAAAAATATCAAAAATTATTAAAAGTGTAAAACCTTGAAAAAGCGTAACTTGCTTCAAAATAGTCAAGTAACCTTATACAATAGACCATTTAGAAGATAATTGACTCCTCTTTTTACTAATTGCATATACCTAGAAATGCGTAAAAAAAAGTTACAGAACAATGTTTGCGAAATAATGGGGAAAATGGTCCAAAAGTGCTGTGAGCGGCAAATTTTGAAAAATTATGTTTCGAGAAATATAAATCCTAGAGACTTCTACTAAACGTCATTTTAAAGAGAAAGGATGTAAGTTACTTTTTAATCAAGCAATGTCTATACCTATATCCCCGTGGGAAAAAGTTATGGGGCAAAAAACAAAATTGCTTTCTTTCGTGTGTTTTTTTGCTTTTCTTTTGAATATATTTTTGTAAATAAAAATATTTTTGACTTTAAAATGTAATATTTCGATAGTAAATTTAACCTGGAACAATTTTCCTGTAGACGTCTTTGTACCAAAAGTGCATAGAACTCACCCTAATTCACCCTGTGCCTAGGGACTAATTCACCCCTTTCTCAAAAAGGCACCCATTTAAATGGTAGTACTCCGCGGTTTTTATAAATTTAGAAGTCCATTGGCTAGATGACACAATAAAATCCTGTTAACGTTGTAGTTCCTTTTAGCTCTGTTATTTTGAACATATTCAATAGTCTACTAGTAGCGCTGTGTACGGATACTCATTAAAATACATGGGCAGTGACTAATAAGTAAGTGATTGGTAACTGAAGTTACCAATAGGTTTCATTTTGGTAGCTTCGTGTGAGGACGGCCTAACACTGTAACTCTGTCTTGGCCTATTCTGAACAGTTGTCCGTATCTCGGTCCATTTTCTCACATTATTCGCCCACGAGTGGAGCACACTAGTTCGCTCCCAAGGTCAAAAAACCCTCTTAATTACATACTAGTTCGCTCCGAAAACCATAACCTAGTTCGCTCCCATGGTTAAGCGGATTAAGTATTTATCTTTTAAGTTTTAGGAAAATTAATATCGGAAAAATTGGTACCGTGACTTTTGTATTTTATATAGAAATAATATTTTTATAAAATATTGGTTGTTACATATTTATATAAATACATAATATGAGAGTGCAATTAGATTATTTAGATTTAGCTCAGTAAATGACCGTTTTAAAGTGTAATTTTACTCGTTACGACGGATTTGCTTGAAAATCTGGATTCAGGTTCTACTTACCCTCCACTTCAAAGTGGTACTTGTGCCGTTGGTTGCTTTTACTTGAGGGGTGAAAGCCACCCCTTCTTATGGGTGAGAAAACATACATTTGAAATAAATCCAAAAATGGATAAATTGACTAATTCTAAGGAATTTTTATTCTAGAGAGTTTTTTAACTGAGTTAATAATTTTCGAGTTATTTGCGAGTAAAAATGTTTATTTTTCGACAAAAAACACGTTTTCGGGCGTTTTTTCTCAAATAACTGAAAAAAAAAGTATTGAATATGCTTAGCAAAAATACAGCTTGTTTAATTTCGCTGTGTATCAACTTGAATGGATTTTCACACAAATCGTCCATAGGCTTCCGCTTAACACCATTACTGAATTTTTGCCGGTTTAACGCTGTTTTTGATAAGCTTTCATGGGTGTGGTTATCAATATATTCAACTATACTGTTACAAATATATAAAGTTTTAACAAATGCTTTACAACTTCTTTCTACACACTGCCAACGTTATTAGCAAGTATTTTATGGAAGTTATACTTGTAATTGTCAATAAATGACATAGACTTGCCCTTTTCGCTTAACATTTCACTAATTTCAGATTTCTCTATCATGAATTAAAGACATTCAAACCGTATGTAACTAAAGTATTATGTTGAGATTTGCACCACCCCTGTATCTTATCATAAAATTTCAGGTGACTACTAATTACCAATCTTTTCAAAGGAGTATATACCTTGCAATTTCTTATAGGAAAAAACCCAATCAAATATTGAACAAGGGAATATAAGCTCTAATATCATACTACTTTAGAGATACATATTATATGGTTATAATTTTAATATAATTTTAAGTAAGAAGTAGTTTTATATTTAGGTAAATACAAAGTTTCAGAAATATTTATTAAACATTGTATTAATAAAATGTATCAAAGTAACTGCTTTATGAAGGAAACATTGTCTATATACGCTGACCCGGCTATTCATTATTATTCATTATGTACCCAGTGAAGGCGTTTTTAAACTATCTTTTCTAAGAAATATATGGCCGGAGCGAATTTACCTATGCCCCTTTTGTATAGGGTATTAAAATCTGACCGCCGGAGCGAACTAGTATATGCCCACCACGAGACCTGTTTTCAACCAATTTCCTTGCATCCTTTGAGTGCATCCTTGCATCACAATTAGTCAAAGAATATTATACTGTTTTTCTAACATTATACAGAGTGAGTCTATAATTTGGAATAAATTCAATAGCTCAAATACTAATTGTCTTTTTGAAAAATGCTCAGACCTGTCGATTAGTATTTCTAATGGACATTTTTTTCATACAATAATAATATATACAGGGTGTCCCAATTTACAGATATGACGTCATCGTTGATTTTCTTAAATGGCAACACTATTATTTCGATAGCTATTTTGATAGGGTGTGTAAAGTTATACATAACTGCAAAATATCAAATTTTTATTCCTTGCCATTTACAAGATAATAAAAATAACATTAAATTTTTAAATTGGGACACCCTGTATACATTATTATTGTATGTAAAAAATTTAGATTCAAAACGCAAAAAAATATCTAGGGTGTTCCATTTGAAACAAGAAAGTTCATTAATTTTCCAGAAAAATGGAAGACTTGACCACAATGTAATTGCCACTATAATATCGGCCGCATTAGAAGACCCCTACCAACCAAAATCTATAAAAATCGTTCTATTGGTTTCCGAGAAATTACCGTATTTCCATACTTGCTGTATATTCTAGTATATGTAAGTATTATTAACGATTGATTAGCTCCGTGCAATAAACACCTGCCCATCAATTTCCCGATTAAACTTTATTTTTTAAAGCGATATTGCAATTATCGTCGTCTATTTTGAGCTGTAAATTGTAAATTACAGTTTTCGCTGATTGCGAGCGGCCGCTACCACGAGCAGCACCGCCAATGCATTTCCTTTTCACGAATTTACTTCGACGCATTCCACATCGCGATAATCCGCTGCGGAAATCCTTGTAATAAGGTGGAATTTGCTCAATTTTAGATTAGTGCTAGAGCCAAGATACACTGGCTTCCACAAGAATGCAAGAACAGCTAATAATTGGAGACAGCTTCTTGTAGGCGAGCAGTTTCAACATAAACTGACGATTTTTGAAGTTATACTTCTTTACGCGCGATATGAGGGTGAATTTTTATATGTTAAAACCTACGATCCGGGCGCATGCGCATTATAACTTTGTTCTGATTGGATGTTCAAATGACATGTCAAAAATTATCCAATATGGCAGCTGTACCACAGCTGTGATTTGGACGGTTTAGTTATGTATGGTTGTTGCGTTTTAAAATTTGTGGGAAGAGAAACAACAAACAAAAGTTATTTAATAGTTATACTGCCTTATAAGCGCCATAGTATATAGGATAGACTTTGAATTAGGAGAATGGGCTTTGGGCTACTCCCAAAATTTCATTACAATCCATGCAGTAAAATGCAAATATTGTAAACTATTAATTTCTCAGAAAAATGGACTAATTTGAAACGAAAGTATGACTAATATTCTATTGATTTATGCAATAATCTATAGTGTGTCCCCGAACATTTTCTCAAATGCGGGAATTAATGATGCGTAGAACCATAATAGTATATTGTGCAACAAGTGCAGAAAGGTACTAATTTCTCACGAGTTTGAAAAGTTGCGGTACGAGCGCAAGCGAGTGCCGCAATTCAAACGAGTGAGAAATTACCTTTCTGCACGTGTTTCACACTATACTTTTTCTACAAGCACAGTTTTTCCTAAAAATAAAAATCACAATTTCCAAACGACGATTAATTATAATAGGTACCTATGTGATAAATTTTAAACTGTATTTAATTAATACCTACTAATCAATTTAAATTCCTTATACCTAAATAAATTGCACAGAAATCAGTTAAAAAATTAATGCACTGCCTTAATTTGTTTAAATTTAAACAATTATTACACATTATTGACATTATATTTATGCAGTCACGGATTTACACAAAACCTACTTCATTCGACGTCTCTTGCACAGGTTGCTAAATCCTTATTGGTTATTTGATAATTATAAAATGTTTAATAAGAATAAAATTGTAAAATAAAACAGTTGTAACATCCATAATTTAGTTTCTATGCTATAGTTAAATATAATAATTGTCTTATAGGTTATATATTTGTCTAAAGTTTAACCACGGATGTAAACAGAATATAACGTTACTCAGAATGCGGTAGTCCACGGATGTAAACAGAATATAACGTTACTCGGAATGAGGTAGTCAACTGTGCAGAAAAGAACTTTGCGGCACAGAAACGTCACTTTGCGGCACAGAAACGTCACTTTTCTGCACACTAATGTCAAATATCTTACACTGTGAGAAAATATCAAGTTTGCTAACATAAAACCGTGCAGAAAAGTGCACTTTGAATAGTGGTTGTAGAAAAAATATTTTCAAGTATACAAGGTGTTTCTAAAATATCAAAATAACGAGTAACTTTGTTATTTTTATAGAATGCCAGTATCTAGGACGATACCGATAATAGATCGGTACGATAAAGTTCTCGGGCGGCCCTTCCGTCCAGCGTTTTTACCTAGATAAGGGAACATCCATAAACTATGTCGTAAAAAAGGTAAGGTAAGGTATGTCGTAAAAATTTTGGACTTTTTAATACCCTCCCCCCTTCCGTAGTAAAGCGTCGTTTACAGTTGACCCCCCCCCCTCATACCAACGTCGCAATTGCAACTCATGACCCCCCTTTTTAGTGATTTTTTTTAAATTCCATGTTATTTCTGGATATTTTAAAGTTAGCTATCAAAGTTTATTTACGAATGTATCCAAATCAGTATTACTATGTAGCTCATTAATATCCGCGTACTTTTTCTCTCAATTCACTGTACAACTAATTACCTTTTTTTGACAAAAGACAATACTTTTATCGGAGTTGCTATGCTTTCTTAACTGCATCATATAATTCTTATACTTATTTTGTTTTGATTTCATTACCATTTCTTTTATTCAGTATAAATACAATGTGCTAACTAAATAAAATAGAATATTTTATTTCTATTCATTCTTGTAGAATAATTGTTTCACACAGAGTATTTAGTAAATAAATGAACAGTTTAATATTTATTGCTTCCAGACGTTGTTCTGTATAAAAGCGTTTGTTTAAATACATAGAACAATGTTTTATTGTTTGTTATTCTGTACAAAACTGGCAATATTATTAAGGCTGTGAGTGATAAAAACCAAATGAAAAGTATGCGATAAAAGTAATATACCTACTAATTCTTTTTAATCCTACAAGAGGGTATATTTTTAATATTCGTGAACATCAAACGACGTCGGATGTGCACTCATGGCCCCCTCCCCCTGTCGTATACAGTCGTAATAAGCAAAGACCCCCTCCTCCTTTTCAACGACGTAGTTTATGGATGTTCCCTAAATTGACGGGTCATCATCATCATACAACCTCTTCTGTCCACTGCTGGACATAGGTTTCTCTCATTTTTCGCCACTCTTCACGGTTTTGTGCGTTTTGTTGCTATTTCTTGAATATTCGTTTAATGTTGTCCATCCAGCGTGTTGGTGGTCGTCTTTTGCTGCGTTTGTCTTTTCTTGGGCGCCAATCAATTAGTTTTCTGGTCCATCTTGAGTCTTCTAGTCTTCCTATGTGACCTGCCCAATTCAATTTCAGCTTGGCTATACGTTCGACGACATCAGTGATACCTGTTCTTTTTCTTAGGTCTTGGTTCCTTATTTTCTCTTTTTTGTCATGCCGAGAATCGATCTTTGCATGCGTCTTTGTGCCACCCGCATTTTTAGTGCTTTGTTTTTTTGAGCGTGAGAGTTTCTGCTCCGTATGTCATAATAGGAAGAACGCATTGGTCAAGTGTCTTCAATTTCATAGATATCGGGATGTTGCTCTTAAAGCTCTCTTAGTGAACCATACGTCGCGCGTCGCCCAAGCAAAATACTTAACTTAAGTTAATACCATTATTAAATTTAATTTAAATTGGTAAAAGGTTAACAATTCAGTGTTTTTTATTATGGCGAAAAATAATTCCTAACAAATATTCACCTTTAATTAATGAATAAATAATAAAGGGTCCACAAAAAATACATAACTTGAATCAACGAACTATCTTAAAAATAAAAAAAAACAGAACAATTTTTCTTAAAAATAACTTATTAAAACTATAGTAATTGTTCAAAATGGCCACCACCTTGTTGAAGACAAAGTCTTGGCCTTTTTGTTATTACTGACTGATTTCGTAATCTCCTCAGGGTTATTCTTCGTTTCTTGGAAGGCGTCTCGAACCCGGTCAAGAAGTTCGTCCCTACTATTTACTTCCTCGTTATAAACTTTGGATTTTAGATATCCAAAAGTTATTTTTCAGCAATTTTTTTCTGTTATCTTAATTTTTAAGATAGTTCGTTGATTAAAGTTATGTATTTTTTTATGGACTCTCTATTATTTATTCATTAATTAAAGGATTATTTGTCGCCATAATAAAAAAAATACTAAAATGTTAACATTTTACCAATTTAGATTTAATTATGGTATTAATTAAAATTAAGTCACATTTTAATTTTTTTACTTCGAGCTCTCGCAAATCACATTTCATAATTCAAATTCAAAATTTTATCCAAAAAATCATTTTGCCGAAAATTCAAAGTATACCACTAAATTTAGTTTTTCATCCTCTTTTCAAATGCAAAAACTATTTTAAAAAAATTTAATGTACAGGGTGTTGTTTTTGGGTCGGAACATTGTTCCAATATTTTTTAGTCAATTTATGCAAAATATATTTCAAAAAAATTTAATGCGCGTGTTGTTTTTTGGGTCGGAATATTTTTCCAATATTTTTTTATTCGACCCTGGATTTTTTATAATTGTAAATAAATTAAATGATTGGACACCTTAAAAAATATTCGGTGTTAAATATAAAATAAATATACAGTGTGGTTAACAAGTTGTAAGTCGTATTTAAATTTTTTTTTTACTTCGAGTTTTCGCAATTCACATAATTTCAGAATTCAAATTCTAAATTTGACCAGCAAAATCATTGTGCCGAAAATTCAAAGTTTACCACTAAATTTAGTTTTTCATCCTCTTTTCAAATGCAAAAACTATTTTAAAAAAATTTAATGTACAGGGTGTTGTTTTTGGGTCGGAACATTGTTCCAATATTTTTTAGTCAATTTATGCAAAATATATTTCAAAAAAAATTAATGCGCGTGTTGTTTTTTGGGTCGGAATATTTTTCCAATATTTTTTTATTCGACCCTGGATTTTTTATAATTGTAAATAAATTAAATGATTGGACACCTTAAAAAATATTCGGTGTTAAATATAAAATAAATATACAGTGTGGTTAACAAGTTGTAAGTCGCATTTCAATTTTTTTTCTTCTTCGAGTTTTTGCAATTCACATAATTTCAGAATTCAAATTCTAAATTTGACCAGCAAAATCATTGTGCCGAAAATTCAAAGTATACCACTAAATTTAGTTTTTCGTCCTCTTTTCAAATGTAAAACCTATTTTTAAAAAATTTAACGTGCAGGGTGTTGTTTTTGGGTCGGAACATTTTTCCAATATTTTTCAGTACCGACCTGGATTTTTTACAATTTTAAATAAATTAATTGATTGTACACCTTAAATAATATTTGCGTGCCAAATATAGAATAAATATACAGTGTGAAGATACCTACAGTATCTTTGTTATTAGTGAAGTAAGACCCATTAAGTATGGTATTTTTGAGATCGCCTAAGTGTCCTCTTTCTACAGTTAACGTATGTTACTTTCCCAATGAAACACCCTGTATATGTTTTAAATTATGTTCTGTTGTGATTTATAGCATTTTTTTTCGAATTAAAAATTTTATGTAAGTTCCCTCTTCTTTTTTGCTGTAAGCTCTCTTCCTATATAGTAAATCGGAGACAGTCTGCTCAGAATGACGCCAATGCATTCACGAGAAAGCCATTGGAAACGGAAACAGAACGATTTCAAATATTTGCCGTTTAATATAAGTAAATAGAAGTTTCATACGATGTAATTTTGAGAGCACCGAAAATTTGAATACTACATTTTATTCAATAATTCCTAAACGTTTTCAGGATTTTAGATAGATCAGATAAAATATTTTCCAAATATAATATTTAAAACGATCATGAAACTTTAAAATACTTCAGCCATTGTCGTTTAAAAATATTTTAGGTATATTAAATCAAAATGTTCTAAACTGTCATAAATTTCTAATAAATTAATCTCTTTTTTTGGTTCCTCCTCTTGTTCTTTTGTGTCATCTCCTGCATCCTCCTAATTGTTCCTCCATATTTGACATGTAAATGAATATACAGAGTGGGCCAAAGAAAAGAGTCCACCTCGAGATTTGGCAGTATTTATTGGATTTTAAGGAAATAGAAAAACAGGTCAGTTTTTTATCTAAGGGGGACACATTTTTACGGTACATATATCTGTCAGTTGTCAACCCCCTCCCTTACACTTCACCCACTCCTTATTTTTAAATAGATAATAGGGGTCGCGTGCTAGCTCATTTGAAAGGTTATTCAATTCTATATTCAGTAATATTAACATTGACATAATCATTTACACAGGGTGTCCAAGAAAAATTATTTTGAATTAAATTAATTAAAAAAAAGAAGAATGTATGTAATTTATTTAACTCAGAACACATTCTACTGCTGACAGATACCAGAAAAAAAAATATTTATTTGATAAATAAACATTGCTTGTTGCCTTAATTCAACATTCAACCTACCAAGAGGCAGATGGGTGGCAGCTTGAACATTAAAATTAAGCGAACAGCAATATCTATTTATCAAAAAACATTTTTTTCTATTTTGTGACAGCAATAGAATGTATTTTGAATTAAATAAATTACATACATTCTTCTTTTAGTGTCAATTAATATAATTAAAATATTTTTTTCTTGGACACCCTGTATAAATAATTATGTTAATGTTGGTATTACTGAATAGAGAATTGAATAACCTTTCAAATGAGCTAGCACGCGACCCCTATTCCCGATCTAAAAATAACGGGGAGAGTGGAAGGGAGGGGGTTGACAAATGACAGATGTATGTACCGTAAAAATGTGTCCCCGTAGATCAAAAATTGACCTTTTTTTATTTCCTTAAAATCTAATAAATACTGTCAAATATCGAGGTGGACTCTTTTCTTTGGCCCACTTTGTATAAGTAATATGTATATATAGCCTTAACAGGCTTTGTCGCCAATTGCTGGATGGATAATTTTTATCGTTTTCTATTTTCAGCTGTCAGTTTCCAATCTCTGATTCTCATTTCTCTGACACCTTTTATCATTACATCTCTTCATTCCTTTCTTGGTTTTCCCCTATTTTTTACCCTCAAGTATCCTCCAATCAATATTCTTGATTTGTCTAATTCCTTTCATTCTTTCTAGATGTCCGAAAGCCATTCTAGCCTTTTTTACTACTTTTGTTATTGGAGGCTTAGCATGCAATTGGTGCACTTCTACATGAGTTCGTCTTCTTCATTTTCCCCCTCCTACTTTTCCCCCAAACATTCTGCGAAGTACTTACCATGCTTCCAATCTGTTCTGTATGAGTTTGTTCACAATCCATATCTCGGTAGAGTATAGCATTGTGGGTCTAAGTATAGTTTTGTATCATAAAATATTATATTTTGTTGTTCTATAACAAAGCCAAATGTGGAGTTCCATCGTTATTCGAATGAAAATAATCATTGAGTCTAACCAAAATCTCAAAGAAATTATATGTGTACAATTGTCATCAACATCATAATTGGCTTGACCCCCTGCGGATCTTGGCCTGCTCGCAGAGATGTCGACACTCTCATCGATTCCTAGGAACTCCCTTCCATCTTCTGATCCTTAGAATTCAAAGGGTTTCTTCCACATACTCAGTCCGTCTTCTACGAAGTTGTCCTTTACTTCTTCTGACCTCTGTTTTTGAGAATGCCAATTTCTTTGTGTACTCATTATATCACATCCCAGGAATGTGTCCAGCCGATCTTAGTTTTTACAACCAACATATCTTTGGTTTTTTCCTCATCGACGTTCTAGTTCACTTGCCGCGTTCGTAAACTCTGTAAAACACTGCTATAGCTCTCATACTTCTACCCGAGATAACGATATCATCAGCAAATGCGAGAATTTGTATCGATCTGTTAAATATGGTTCCGTTTAATATAATATTTATCTGCCTTAGTAGTATGATACAGTTGATCCAAAAAAAGGCTAACCCAGACATCCAAAGTGAAAGTTATCCTTCAACACCAAATTGTTCTATATGGGCCACAAATTTCTCAGTAAAAAATTAGTAAATTAGGAGTTTTATGTTTTTCGTCAATATTTCTAAAACTATGCGGTTTAGCGTGAACGATGTTCTATACAAAAATGTTCGGTACATTCCATGTCAAATCAACCAAGCAAAAACTTTTGGATCTCCGATTTTTCTGAAACTTGGTGTACCTATAGCTTCTGCGTAAAAATAAGATATTTAAGGTCAAAAAATCTTCTTCTTTTTTTCTCAAAATGTTATTTTACGGTGATTTGGTGTTTATTTAAACAAATTTGCATTTTCTATCGTAAAGTTTCAATGGAAAAAAAAAATATTTTAATAGAAGGGACTCAAAAATGTTATTATATGGCATTATAACAAGTTACTTTGATCCAAGACAAGTTTTTGACCAAATTTTATAGTGTAAAAAACGTTAAAATACCGTTTTTTACATTTTCCTCCATTCCCAAAATACATCATAATCGAATTGGCTGAAGATTTTCCCACGGATAGCCCAAACATAGGACTTTAAGTGGTTAGAAGGATTTGAATCACAAAAATCCACAAGGAAAAAGTTTTCTTGTAGTTGTCTGTATACCATGTAATACAAAAATTAGTAAAATCCTTTAAAAAAGGTATATTTAAAATCCCTAAAAAGGGCTACATCACAATCATATAACTAGTTTTCGACTGGTTTACCAGTCATCATCAGTGCTTACGTGAAGTTTACATGCTAACCACCAAGATATAATTTACAAAAATATTAGGGTCAAAGCTCTGTAAAAGTAATCCGTTAAGGAAACATCGATTAAAAATACTGACTTATGCGTGTTGCTACACTTCCACCATGTGAACAAGTCGTATCACAGTTCAAATGTTACCTGGGGCATAATAGCAAATATTTCAAACATCCACGCTTAAGTCAGTATTTTTAATCGATGTTTCCTTAACGGATTACTTTTACAGGGCCTTGACCCTAATATTTTTGTAAATTATATCTTGGTGGTTAGCATGTAAACTTCACGTAAGCACTGATGATGACTGGTAAACCAGTCGAAAACTAATTATGTGATTGTGATGTAGCCCTTTTTTAGGGATTTTAAATATACCTTTTATAAAGGATTTTACTATTTTTTGATTTGAATCATATTACAATACCAATAAAGTTACATGAAAAAACATTTTGAGAAAAATTTTGAGAAAAAAAAGCATTTTGAGAAGAAGAAGAAGAAGAAGAAGAAGAAGAAGAAGAAGAAGAAGACAATTCGACCTTAAATGTTTTATTTTTATATCCCGCAGATGCTATATACCATGTTTCAGACAAATCGGAGATCCAAAAAGTTTTTATTGAGTGATTTGAAATGGAATCACCCGTTCTACATTAAATTTTAAACAAAAAAGGTCCTATGCATATTCCTTCTAAAACGAACGGTTCCAAAGTTATGGAGGTAGTATTGGTCTATAGTATGGTCTATGGCAGGGTCACCAATTATGTTCTGAGGGTCCGTTTCGAAAACATATGACACTTCCGGGGTCCGGACTTAATGCTAACTTTGCCCGGTTGTTCTAATTCGGTCTCTTTGCAGATTCTTGTTAAAAAGATGTGCGAAATTTTTAGGCAGAAATTGTTCAACATTTTTTTTTTTGACGAATTCCAAACATCACGTTTTTTGCACCCGAAAATAAATATGTTTTTAGCATTTTTCTACCATCTTAAAGGAAAAGATCTTTTTTCTCAAAAGTTGGTAGATTTCGAGTTTTAAGCGATTTAAAATCTAAAAAATACGGAAATAAGCATTTTCGAAGGTTGAAAACTCATGTGAAAATTATTATTTTTGATATTGTCAGGTGTCTAAATTGAAGTTCCACATTCAATTTCAAGATTCTGATGAGTAATCGGGGCATATTTCAATTTACACCGTTGTTTTAATTGTTAATTATGCGCGACCTCTCGACCCTTAATCTGCGCGTCGCACTACGTGGTGCGAATCGCAATATGTGGTGCGAATCGCACTATATGATTGGCGTATTTAATTAGCACAGTGGCAATAATTAATTGAATAAATAAATAAAGTTAAAAAAAAATTGTTGATAATATACAGGGTGTAACGAAAATACAGGTCATAAATTAAATCACATATTCTGAGACCAAAAATAGTTCGAATGAACCTAATTTACCTTAGTACAAATATGCACATAAAAAAAGTTACAGCCCTTTGAAGTTACAAAATGAAAATCGATTTTTTCGAATATATCGAAAATTATTAGAGATTTTTTATTGAAAATGGACGTGTGGCATTCTTATGGCAGGAACATCTTAAAAAAGAATTATAGTGAAATTTGTGCACCCCATAAAAATTTTATGGGGGTTTTGTCCCCTTAAACCCCCCCAAACTTTTGTGTACGTTGCAATTAAATTATTATTGTGGTACCATTAGTTAAATTCCATATTTCTAAAACTTTTTTGCCTCTTAGTATTTTTTTGATAAGGCAGTTTTTATCGAGTTGTGGCTTCTTTTTTAATATGTTAACATAAAAATTTTATGGGGGTTTTGTTCCTTTAAACCCCCCAAATGTTTGTGTATGTTCCAATTAAAATTTTACTGCGGTACCATTAGTTAAACACAGTGTTTTTAAAACTTTTTTGTCTCTTTGTATTTTTTCGAGAAGGCACTTTTTATCGAGATATTACTTCTTTTTTAATATGGTTCAAAATATACCTAAAAATGTAAATCATAAATAAATTTTCATATTATTACCAAGTCTCCATAATCGTACTTAGTTATATACAAATATGTGGTGGATTTGACAAATATTCAAAATATCTCGATAAAAACTGACTTTTCGAAAAAGTACTAAGAGGCAAAAAAGTTTTCAAAATATTGTGTTTAACTAATGGTACTACAATAATAATTAAATTGGAACGGACACAAAAGTTTGGGGGGGTTTAAAGGAACAAAACCCCCATAAAAATTTTATGGGGTGTCCAAATTTCACTATAATTTTTTCTTAAGATACTACTACTATTAGAATGCCACATGTCTATTTTCAATAAAATATCTCTAATAGTTTTCGATATATTGGAAAAAATCGATTTTCATTTTGTAACTTCAAAGGGCTGTAACTTTATTTATGTGCACATTTGTACTAAGGTAAGTTTGGTTCATCGAACTATTTTTGGACCCAGAATATGTGATTAAATTTATGACCTGTATTTTTGTTACACCCTGTATTATAAAAATTTTTAATAAATGTCAAGTATGTTTTTTTGGGAATTTTTTCGCATAAGTACGTATAATATGTATACATGTGACAGAGACGCATCATAAAGTGCGACGCCCGACGATTAACCATTAAAAAACAACGGTCTATATTGAAATAAACCCCGATTACTCGTTAGAATCTTGAAATTGAATGTATAATCTTCAATTTAGGCACTAGCCAACCGGAACACTAATAATTTACACATAAGTTTTCAAGCCTCGAAAATGCGTATACGTATTGCGTTTTTCACATTTTAAAACGCTTATAACTCAAAAACTATGAACTTTTGATAAAAATGAGAAGAGACCCTTTTTGTTTAAAATCACCCAAAAAACCTAAAAATTAATTTTTCGGGAAAAAATTAATTTTGAATTTATTTATGAAAATTGTTTCCTATTTAAAAAAAATGTATAACCTGTCTGTAAGTCTGGAATGAGTTTAGTGCAATTGATTTTTTTTAGGGATTTGAGATTCATCTGCTAGCTGAGATCTGTACCGATTTTTAATAAAGTTCATTCTTGAAAAAGCGACTTCGCCTATATAAGTTGAGCGAAACAGAGTATGTACACAATTTCATGCCCAAACATTTTCAAAATTGCAAAACATTATATTCCGTATTGCATCGCGGTCCGCACAAAACTAGCCTACGGTCCGGATGCGGACCGCGGTCTGCTAATTGGTGACCCCTGGTCTATGGTATATAGTAATTGGTCAAAAAAAGGCCTAACCCCGTCATCCCAAATTAAAGTTTTCCTCCAACACCAAATTGTTCTATATGGTCCACATATTCTTCAGTAAACACTTACAACATTTTGAGCGTCGGGTTTTGCTGGGAGGGGAGGAGAAAAGTCGGTAAATTAGTAGTTTTTTACGTTTTTCGTCAATATTTTAAAATCTAATCGGTTTAGGGTGAATAATATTCTATACAAAAATGTTCGTTTTAGAAGGATTATGCATAGGAACTTTTTTGTTCCTAAAATTTAATGTAGAACATTTTTGTATAGAACATTGTTCACGCCAAACCGCATAGTTTTACAAAAATATTGACGAAAAACGTAAAAATCTCCTAATTTACCGATTTCCCCCCTACCCTGGGTCTAGTTATACCATACTATAGTGCCTTTTCCAAGGCAATATAAGTACTATCAGCGTACCGAAAGACTTCCAAATTCTGATATAAAGTAAATATTACCTACCCATTTTACAAAAATGACAGTTACAATTTTGGTGGAAGCAATTTACGTTCTCGCTAAAATTTTGGTGGAGGCGCTGCGTTCTCGCCACAATTTTAACTGAAATTTTTATAAACTGCAGAATATTAATTTAATCTCTAGTGAAAACAACAAACTGTAAAAGCATTATTTTATTTAAAAAAATTCAGGACGCGTTTCGATGTCTCTGTTATCTATAGATTTGTAAATAAGGAGAAACTACATCTGAAATGCGTAAGAATATACAACTTTAAGAAATAACTTACTTTACAAAATGTTCTGAATAAAAGAATTAAAAGAATTGCTACATAAAGAGTCTAATTTAAATAAAAGTGCGAAAATGAGACTCCGTAAGTAGTAGTTTTTTTATTAAAACCATTTTTTAGACTAAGTTCTTTCTTAAAGTTGTATATTCTTACGCATTTCAGATGTAGTTTCTTCTAATTTATAAAGTTGAAGATGACAGATATGTTGAAACGCGTCCTGAACTTTTTTAAATAAATTTTGTTTTTACAATTTGTGGTTTCACTTCGAGATTAACAAACGTTATTTCCTCACAAACCACATTGGAGAGATAATTTTCATTATCAGTAGTAATTGCACAAGAGCTCTAAAATTATTGAATTTTTCCCGAGTGGCACTTTGACAGTTTTAATTTCACGAGCCGAAGGCGGGTCAAATTATGTCAAAGTGTCACGAGGGCAAAAATTCTATATAGTTCGTTATTTAACGGTAAAATATTGCAAAACCTCTAAATTTTAAAGAACCGCTTGGATTGACATGAAATTTGGCATACACATAGCTGACAAGTCAAAGAAAAAAAGTGATATTGTGCCGATATGTGCTTTTGCCCCGGGGGTGGTTTTCACCCCCTGTTGGGGGTGAAAAAATATTCGTCCAAAGAAAGTCAGGAAATGGATAAACTTGCTAATTTTAAGTAACTTTTGTTCTATAGAGTTTTTTCACTAAGTCAGTACTTTTCGAGTTATTTGGCAGTGAATATGTTCATTTTTTCAACAAAATAACCACGCTTTTAGACGGTTTTTCGCAAATAACTCAAATAGTAAGTATTTTGCCGAAAAAACACTCTCAACAAAAATATAGCCTGTAAAAAATCTCGAATTTTCAAATAAATTTTTTCGGCCAGTAATTATTTATCAATAATTATATAGCTTGGTGAAATAAAAGCTTTCTTGGTATAGATTATAAATTCAGAAGCCGGTTAAAATGAAACGAATATTTTAGCAACAATTCAATTGTTAATGAACAATTTACAGTCGCAATAACAACCAAAATAATCATGAAACACTGATAAAACTTAGAAAGATTATAAAGGTGTGATACCTATTTAATATTTTGTCGACAAAATATAAATTTTTCATTTTTTTGCATAATCTTTAAATGTTTAAAAAAAATTGTTATAAACAAATTAACATTTCTTAGAAATTGTTTATTATATTCTAATTTTAAAAAATACTTAAAATGCGTATTTCATAGGTCTTGAAAATGAATGCTTTAAAAAAAATTTCCAACCATTTGCAAAAAAGTTAGGAAACAGAAAAATAAATATATGATATCTCCATTGTTTATAATTTGTTTTAATTGTTTCAAAGCTTAAAAGTGAGTCTATGGTACAATCTAATTACTCACAAAGAATGTCAACAATTAGTACAATGGTTATATTTTAATCAAAGATTAAAAATACTTTTTTTTGTAATTTTTAGCGCGAAAGTAGGCTTGATACAGAGCCGGAGATAAAATGTTCACTCGAAGCGACTGACCCGCTTAAAGGATCCCCCAAACCGACGCGAAAGTTTTGCGACGCGAATTTTCCGTAGCGGAACATTCGCAGGCGGAGCGGTAGCGGACAAGGGTTCCCCATATTGACGCGAAAGCCGACGCGACTATTCGCCATACAAATGTGAACAAATTATATTTTAAATCGGCCAACAGGTTTAGGAAATACAAGACATCAAAAATGACTAAATTTTTAAGTGGGCGTAATCTCTATGCAAGCAAATTAATAATAATATTATAATATATAATGAAAACTTATCATTTTCTCCTAATTCTGACCCTATACTATTCCAGACTTTATCCTTTTTTCTTATATTTTTATAATCTTCGTCCGTTAAATCATATATTATAGGATATTGTTTAACAATTTCAATGAGTTTTTCTGTAACAACCATTTTAAAACACGCGAAACTACAACGGTAGCGGAAAAAACCGTGCATGCAGCGTTTCATGAAAGGAACGCTGTTCTGCCGCGACCGTTGCGGATTCCGCGCAAAGTGGTCTGAACACGTTCATAATCCGCCGTGCCTATCGATTCGCTGCGATCCCGCGTAGGTTGCGGTTGCGAAAGTTTCGTGTTGGTTTGGGGGATCCTTAAACTCGCGCTAGTTGTGTATGTGGGCGGGTAGCTACGGTACTGTATTATTCTACTTTCGCGCGTGTAAATTACAAAAAAATATATTTATAATCTTTAATCAAAATATAACCATTAAGCTGATAATCGATATTGTTTTATAAATAATTAGCTTGTACTTTAAACTCACTTCTACGCTTTGAAAGAAATAAAAAAACTTTTTTGCAAATGGTTGCAAAAAAGTTTTAAAGCATTCATTTTCAAGATATTTGAAATGCGCATTTTAACTATTTTTTAAAATTATAATATAATAAAAACTTTCTGAGAAACGTTAATTTGTTTATAACTATTTTTTTTAAACATTTAAAATTTATTCAAAAAAATAAAAAATTTATATTTTGTCGACAAAATGTTAAATAGGCATCTCATCTTTATAAGATTTCAAGGTTTGATCAGTGTATCATAATTATTTTGGTTATTATTGCGACCGTAAATTATTAATTAACAATTGAATTGTTGCTAAAATATTCGTTTAAGAGGATCGGAACGTATTTTCGGCTGCAATGCTATTCAAATGGGGATTCATTTTTTTCAAATCCTGAGAAAACTAATAAGTATTTTGGAAAAATTTAAACGCAGAATGAAAGATTACGTTATTAGCGAGGGCCGAAAGTCCCTGAGAACTTCTACAATGTTTATTTTAATAAGTTACAGGGGTGAAAAAACTAAGAGAAAATTTAGTGTGATTTTTAAATTCAAATATCTCATTCAAAATAAACTTTTTATTTATTCTAAGGGACTTTCGGCCCTCGGTAATAATTTAGTCTTTCATTCTGCGTTTAAATTTTTCAAAAATATTTATTGGTTTTTTCAGGATTTGAAAAAAATGAACACAATGCCGTGGTAATATTTTCCAAATCTGTCTTTGTCTTACAACGCACTCAACCGAATATAATATTGTCAGCATATATTGTCAGTCAGACACTGACAATCAGTGACAATTTTAAATATTTGACATTGCATCGATAATATTTTGAGAAATTGATTAAATATTATTGATATATAGTGTATTTGATAAATAATTGATTTAAGACGTGAACTTAATAAAAAGTTATTTATTGTGTATTATTTGTGAAAGATCCAAGCAGAGAATACATCAGATATATCCTGTGATCCAAGTATTTTGTTGTTAGAGATGTTCAAAATTGTAAGCGTTCCACAATAACAACATATTATTAAAAAATCACTTTAACACTTTTCCTCTTTTCTCGATTGATTATTAGTTTTTGTTGTACAAATAAATTATTACAATCACTGAAAACATAGTTAGTGAAAAAATTATCACATTTATTAACTGAATTAATAATTTGCAATTATAAAAATAACAGTTATCCAAGAACATTCAAAAGCCATCTCTTTAAATTAATTATGACATTTTCAAGTAGAATGACATTCTAGTAATGTTTACATATCCACACCAGTGTGAATTTTACTACACGTAATTTGCCGTGTAAAGACAGAAAAAGTAGGGATACACGTAAAATATTTGCGAATTATGTACCCATAGCCTTAATTATCACCAGCTTCTTAAACTATAATCTACACCAAGAAGGCTTTTAAGTTACCAAATTATTTAATTATTGGTAAATAATTACTTATCTAAAACTTTATTTGAAAATTAAAGATTTTGTTGGGAAAACCCGCATTTTCCGAGGAAAATTTTCATCGGAGCAGATCGGGAAAAACACGTCTCTATGCAGGATTTAATCACGGTGAATTTTTATTTTAGTGTTTTTGTTGTAAAGTTAAAATCTTCGGAGTTCTAGAGCAATAATTGAAAAAAACACGATTTTCGGGCGCCATTTTGTTTATAAAAAAAGTAGCACACTATCTGAGGACTTTGCATACCTATATTATTAATATACAGGATATTATAATTCGATTCCAGCAATAAAATTGCTGGTAAATAACTTTTCCTAAAAATGGCCTATTCTCCGATAATCAGCCCAGACTATAATAAATCATTGTCTTTTAATAAAAGTTCAACCGTAAATAAAAACCATGGAAACTGATCTCCGATTTTGAACAATGTCAATATCTTTTCGTTCCAGGTCACACCTACCTCTCCAACCACTCAGCCTTCCTACGCAGTCCACTACTCCGTCAACGGCAAGGACTCCACGGTGAGCACTCTCCGACGGCCTAGCACCGGCCAGGAAACCCACCTCCGAGTCCACCGCCTCGGCTCCCACCGACGCCCTTCGTCCCGACGCTCCAGCAGCTGCGACAGCACCTGCGAGCGCGCCTCCAGCCCGAGCCCCAGCGGCTGCGACGACGGTACCGGTAAGAGGGCCATGTCCAGAAGAATGGGCAGAAGAAACATTAAGACGCAGGTTGGTATGGCTCCCGCTACTTTCGGTATTATCAATTTATGGACCTTCATCAATAGCGGGTTAAATACAATGGCGGATTTACCAGTAAGCAGTAGAACCCTCGGAACATTATTAGTTTCCTTATAAATAATTTTTACTAAATAGTGGTGGTTCTTGTGCCTGAGAATCCGTTGCTCGATTTTTGCCTGGATTTTATCAGTCTTTTGCCTGACAAACTAGATTTAATTAAGACATTTTCCAAATGGTCCAGTCGGGTTAAAGGAAAAAAGGTCTTTCCTTGCATGGGGAGGTGCCCAAAACTTTATTATTCTAACCTTTAAGGTACGTATACGCTGTGAGCTCGTACGTAGAGGGGATATTTACAAATTCGCGAACGCCAGTAGTGACAAGTTTGTAAACGTTTACTGGAAATTTGACATAAATGTCAAAGTGATTAATCTAAAATTAAAATTAAAAACATTAATTATAAACAATATTAGTTGGTCAAAGCTGTGGTATATATTTTTACCTTAAATATACTTACGTTTTAAATACTGAATTTAAGTTTTTTTAATGTTCCGTAATATCTAATTATAAATAATATATTATAATCTTAGCGCCATCTACACGATTGTTGTCAAAGTATCCGAAGTAATAAATTGATATTTTATCAATAGAACGTCAAAATGATTAGAAACATCTTAAAAAAATCGATTACAATTTAATTACTTTTTTGCGTTGTAAATATTAAGCGATAACAATTAAATAATAAATTTAAAAATTACCAGTAAAAGTTGAATTAGTAACCGCTAGGAGCGACACCAGCGAAGCTCAGAGCGTATAGATGCGCACTCCCCGCCATGTGTACGCCGTGCGTTCGTGGCGCCCACAGAAGTTGGATCGTGGAGCGCTGTGTGGGAACCGTATCTGCGCCACTTGAAAACACGTACTAATCTAACGAACGGGCATCACACACACGGCGCGCATATTTATACGTACCTTTAAAGGGGGTCAATACTAATGTTAATTTAAAATCGCTACTGAATTACGCCGTTACGTTCTTTAATACGTAACTTTTCGGTTAAAACTGTATACACCAGGGAAATAAGGTAAAAAATATACCATTTTCGGGACACTTGAGCAGCCAGGTTGCAAATGGGTTTTTTTGGGTACTATATACCTAATACATTTTAAATACAAAAATTCCCGTCACAGTTTGGACGAGAAATTTAGTTATTAACAAATAAGGGTCAAAAATGAGAGTTTTTTCGTTTAAATCGCTACAGGTAAAAATAGGGTAATTAAATGTCTTATTTATAATATTTTATTTTAGTAGATGAGCCAAGGTTTAAAATAGCGTTTTTTGAATTTTGGTCTGATTATTTGTTGCTTCGGATATTGCAAAATAAAACTAAAATTTCGAAAATAAAAAATTTGCTATAACTTTTGAGAAAAAGAATTTCGGACTTTCATATTGCATGAAAAGTTTAGTCAAACAGTCCATACAATGAACAAAAAATTTTAAGACGATGCGTCAATTAGTTTAAATTTTATTCAATTTGTTTTTCCCAAAGAGCTATTTTTCGCAATGTTATTGTTCAGAAAATAATAATGGTACAGCAATTCTGTGAAAACAACATGAAATAAGAATAGTTATGTTTTCAACGCATTTAAAAAAATCATTAAAAAGTCATTTTTATCACTCAGAAAACATTTTACTAAAATAGAGTCATTTTTGGCTTATAAACAATTTGAATAACTTTGTTAATATTGACTGTAGGCTAAAATTACAATGGAATTTGAAAAACTGGTATTTTTATACGAATTTTTAAGGAAAAACTTTTCGCCTAGGTTAATTACGGTCAAAGTTAGCCACTTTTTTTATTTAGTTGACGGCTACTTTGTTTATAACAATTAAGCAACCTAACTAGAGCCATTTTAAAGTTGAAGATATATAGGTTATGCGTAAAAGTTTGAGTAAACTTTGAACCTCAACAGAGTGATTAATAAAGCTTTAAAAATGGCGTCCGAACGGAATTAATTCGTGGTCGGTGGAGGGGAATTACTAAAATACGTGCATTCAAAAAATAAAACTGATTCTGCAAACATATGCTGCGATTATTATCGCTGGAACTTGTTGATGGATTTTGATCATAATTTTTTTAATTTGTATGTACTCGTAGTCTTCTAGAGTACGTTATGTACACACAACCCCACCTAACATTACAAAATGTTAGGGGGAACTCCCCTTATCACTCAGGGATATGAAAAATAGATTACGACCGATTCTAAGACCTACCGAATATACATATATAATTTCATGAAAATCGGTCAAGCGGTCTCGGAGGAGTATGGAAACTAACACTATGACAGGAGAATTTTATAGATGTAAATATATAGATGGCTATTAACAAATAGGAGTTGGTGGTAGAAGAGTGAAAATTAGGGGTTGTATGTATTTTTCAATTCTACATCATATAAAATTAAGGTAGATAGTTTTGTCCAATAAAATAAAAAAAAGTCAGGGGGGTAACCCCCCTTATAACTTATGGGTATAAAAAATAGATTAAAACCTCTTCAACGTCCTACAGGATAAACGTGTAAAATTTTATAAAAATCGGCCAAGCTGTTTCGGAGTAGTATGGTAACTAACACTGTTACACTAGAATTTGATGTATATAGAAGTACCTGCGAATTAAATAATAAAAGTGGCTAACTTTGAACCTAATTAACCTAGACAAAATTTTTTTCTGAAAATTCGTATAAAAATACCAGATTTTGAAATCCTTAAGTAGATTTACTCTATAGTCAATATTAACAAAGTTATTCAAATTGTTTAGAAGCCAAAAATGATTCTATTTTACTAAACTTTTTCCGGAGTGATAAAAACGACTTTTTAATGATTTTTTTCAATACTTTATAAATATAACTATTATTCTTGCATGTGGTTTCCACAGAATTGCTGTCATTATTATTTTCTGAACAATAACATTGCGAAAACAAAGCTCTTTGCGATAAACAAATTGAATAAAATTTAAACTAATTGACGAATCGTCTTAAAATTTTTGTGCATTATACGAAATGTTTGACTCAACTTTTCGTGCAATATGAAAGTCTTAAGGCCATTTTCGCAGAAGTTATAGCAAATTTTTTTATTTTTAAAATTTTAATCTTATTTTGCACTTTTCGAAACATAAAAGGATAGGACCAAAATTCAAAAAGTGCCATTTTAAATCTTGGCTCATCTACAAAAGGAAGAATATTATAAATAAGATATTTAATTACCCTATTTTTACCTGTAGCGATTTAAACGAAACAACTGCCATTTTTGACCCTTATTTATTAATAACTAAGTTTCTCGTCCGAACTGTGATGGGCATTTTTGTATATATAATGTATTAGGTATATAGTACCCAAAAAATCCATTTGCAACCTGGCTGCTCAAGTGTCCCGACAAAAACCTTATTTCTCTGGACTAGTATGCATTAAAATTGTTGTAAATGCGATTTATTATAATTCGTCAATTCTTCCTGTGGTCTATATTTTCCAAGTTAATGGGAAAAATAACAGGAGCGGAAGCATAATTATTGAATTGTATCTTGTTTATTACAAACTCCAGGAATAACTAAGAAAACTATTTCAAGACTGCTTAAATGGTGCCGAATTACCAAAAGAATCGAAGTTATCTATCATGTCAACTATTAGAGCAGGGCGCCTCTGTAAAAATATTAGTAGATTTGGATGTTGAGAAGTGACTCATATTTTTTGCAGAAACTGCTTGAAAATAAATCAAATAATAATATTTGAGTTATCCTCCCTCTCAAAAAGGTCCGGAACATTGTTTAAATAATCAAAATGTGAAAAAATTAAGGAAAAAGTCGATTTTTTCTTGGTT
Source organism: Diabrotica virgifera virgifera (assembly GCF_917563875.1). Classification (NCBI taxonomy): domain Eukaryota; kingdom Metazoa; phylum Arthropoda; class Insecta; order Coleoptera; family Chrysomelidae; genus Diabrotica; species Diabrotica virgifera. Next base: position 272,675,510 of record NC_065445.1, on the reverse strand, counting down.
TTTTGATTATAACTTTAAAAGTATTCATTTTTGAGATAAGTTTCACCAACATAAAAGTTGCGTAATTAAATTTACTATAATATAGGATTACCTGAAAATTTTAAAAATTGTCACCCTTGTTGAAAAATGGCAATAGTTTCGAAAAAAAAAACATAAAAAACAAGTATTCGCATTTGACGTTTTTCAACCATTTATGCTACACTTAGGACCTTAATATTTCACCCAGGAAAACTATGTGATATGATAAAACAATACTCTAAATTTCATTAAGATCGGTTTAATAGATTTTTCAAAATAAAGTTTGCAATTCAGCTTTCGCAAAAAAAATTCATTTTTTCAAAATGTTGGAGCACTGAAAATAAAGCAGAAAGCAAGTTGATTTTTTTTTTACCTACAAAAGAATACTGTACCTTTCATTTGCAATTTGCAAAGTTAAAATCGGTGAACTATCACGGCGTCAGGAATTTTTTTAAAACAATCATTAATTTTTGGTGCTACGCGCAGGACAGCGGATACGTTGGCTCTGATTGGGCATTCCAATGACCTTTGATAATGATTGATAAATTTTAACTTTTAGTACATTTCGAAATAAATAAATAAATATGTTTATTGCAAAATAAAAACACATACTCTGTCCTTTGAAATAATACTTTTTTAGCAAAAACTTTATTTGTTCATATATTTTAACTTAAGGAAATAAAATTGTATTATTTTTAAACATATGCAATTCTTTAAACAATTTTTCACAAACAATAATCAAATTAGTTTGATTTTTGTAGAATTAAAATATGAACATACAACAAATATAAATATAGAGTAAGAAAATAATATATTAAATAAATATTTGAAGAAATTTTGGTGGAAATCAACTTGTGTGAATCGAACACCACTGTCCTGCGCGCAGCACCAAAAATTAATGTTTATTTAAGAAAATTCCTGACGCCGTGATAGTTAACCGATTTTAATTTTGCAAATTACAAATGAAAGGTACAGTATTCTTCTATTTGTAAAAAAAAATAACTTGCTATCTGCTTTATTTTCAGTCCTGCAACATTTTGAAAAAATGATTTTTTTGCGAAAGCTGGATTGCAAAATTTATTTCGCAAAATTTATTGAACCGATCTTAACTAAATTTACAGTGTTGCTTTATCATATCATAAAGTTTTTCTGGGTGAATTATGAAGGTCCTAAGTGTAGCAGAACTGGTTGAAAAACGTAAAATACAAATACTTGTTTTTTATGTTTTTTTCGCAATTATTGCTATTTTGCAACAAGGGTAACAATTTTAAAATTTTTTAACCAATCTTATGTTGTAGGAAATTTAATTAGGCAACTTTTATTTTAGTGCAACTTTTCTCGAAAGTGAATACTTTTAAAGTTATAATCAAAAAACGAAGAAAAAAATCGAATTTTTCATTCATTTTTTGACATTTTGATTATTTAAATTTAAACAATGTTCCTGACTTTTTGAGTGGGAGGATAACTCAATTATTATTATATGGGTTAATTCCAAGAAATTTCTGCAAAAAAATTAGAATCACCTCTCAACGTCCATCTCAAAACAGATCCGCCCTAAACTATATCTACAAAAAGGGCAGCAAGGATCAGTGTAAAAATTATAGAGCAATTGTGGTAAGCAGCACAATAAGTAGGATGTATGTGAAACTTATTAAGGATAAAATATAAAATTACTAGAAAATGCTTACGAAGCAGATGAGCAAAATATCTTTAAAGCTGGACGGTCCACAGTAGACCACCCGTACTCTATTACGCAAGTTATTGAGAAAAAGAACAGTCGCCAATAAAGAAATTCACCTGGTGTACTATACGTAGACTTACAAAAAGCATATGACAGTGTACCCCTCAGCAAACTATGGTCAACCCTACAGCAAACCAACATGGTCTTATCAAAGCAGTCCAAAGTCTGTATAATGGAACGACTGCAAAAATTAAAACTGGATCAAGGATGTCTGAGGGAATTAAGGTCATGAAAATATTGAAGCAGTTCCTACCATTTTTGTCAAGAGTTGAAAATGGCTGAGATATAGACCAACAACGGTTTTCCTTTAAAATCAACATGACGGATAACGCAAAGGCGGAATTGAGTCGCTATTTTAAGTTTACATTATTATTGACCCCCCATTAAAGATTAGAATAATAACAACACGCCATGTAGGGTCAAATGCTATCCCGACTGGACTAAAACTACTTGTATAAAGCCAACAAACACTAAATATAATACTCTCCTGTTTAGATTGTATTTATCTGCACGAAGAAACTTTAGACAGTTTTAAATAGTATTTTTTTTAAATCTTTTCTTTTCTTTTCTTCTAGTACTTTTTCTTTCAGAAAATATACTTTTTCATGTTATTTTAAACTCTTTCTTACAATAAATATAGATAGTTGTATTTCGATTCAAATCTCTGACTATTCTACACGTGTTTTAAATTTTAAGTTTCATCAGGAAGACTTTGTGAGAGGACTGAATTGCGCACCACAATAATAACGCGTAAAATAATGTACCAATAACTGCTAATATAATTCAGTCAACTTAGACATCAAAATAGTTGGCATATACCAAAAATTGCCGGAGAGCCAAATTTTAGTGGAGAGTTAGAGTTTACCATAACAAAAAAATAAATTTTTAAAGGTCCCCATCGATCCCATGTGTGCAACAAAAGTTATTCGGGGTCAAAGGTCAGAATTTGAGATTTTTTGGATTTCTTTCGAAAACGGTCAGTTTTATCAAAAAAATACATATAACCAAAGTTGTAGACCTTAACATTCTCTACAAAAATAGTCCTTACAATTTTTTTCCTAAGAGTTACCATTCCTGAGATATCACGATTTTAAAAGTTACTTTATTCATTATATTATGCACATATTATAAGCCACGTATATACATAATGTGGCACTTAAGACAAGTATTAAATAAATGCCTATTTGTGTCTCTTTTACATAATATATTATACTATTCTAAAACCATTTCTTCAAAAGATAATCAGTCCCAAACTGAATTTCCTCTATCCACATGGCCTTGAAAAACATTTGGCTATACCATTGTTCTTGTTCATATTATCTGTTTCTTTTAGTGCTAAAGGTTCAGTTTAAGTGAATATAAGTACTTATTACAAGCTTCTACCATTTAGCAGACATTACGGGCTTACAGTGACAGTGGTATTTGACGGCTACAGTGACTCGACAAAGAATATTAAAACTGCAGAACAACGTCGTCGAACTACAAAAACATCATCGGGTTCCGGTTCCGAGATTATCTTTGATAAAAATATAACAGTTCCAGTGAATCAACAACAGTTTTTCGCTAAAATTAATAATAAATCTCGTTTCATTTCCATGTTAACTGACAAATTAACAGCTCCGAATATTGAAGTGAAACAAGCTAAAAATGACGCAGATGTCCTTATAATTGAGACAGCAATTGAACAACTTAAGGCAACAAACACAACAATTGTAGTTGGTGAAGATGTTGATTTGTTAGTACTGCTTACTGCAAGGACTCCAGTAGATAAAGTTATTATTTATTTCCTGAAACCTGGAAGGGCTCAACAGCGAACAGAGATATATTCTTCGAAAAGTTTATCGGCTTATCCCAAATGCCAAAAGTACATTTTATTATTACATGCGATAACCGGCTGCGACACTACGTCAGCAATGTACAGAAGGGGCAAAACGTCAGTACTTCAATTATTCGAAAAAAAAAAAAATTACTGACTGCTGTAAAGTTTTTACAGAACTTGGTTCCACACCGCAAACAATATTTACGGAAGGAATTCGCTTTCTTCTTGCGGTTTATGGAGCTCCAAAAAAAATTAGTTGTCTTGATAAATACCGATACTTAACTTTTGTAAAAAATACGCGAAACAAGAAACAAGTACAACTATCATGTCTTCCTCCAACATCAGCATCTGCTTTTCAACATTTGTATCGAGTATATTATCAAGTTCAAACATGGCTAGGCAATGAACTGAATCCAGAAGACTGAGGTTGGTAATTAATAGATAATACTCTGGAACCAATTAAAAGCTTACTCCCACCCACTCCAGAAAAACTCATTAATACTATTTTTTGCAATTGCAAAAAAGCTTGTAGTGCCAAATGTGGATGTAAAAAAGTCGGGTTGCTCTAGCTAGAGTATACCAACTGCCAAGGTCAGTCTTGCTCAAATGTCCCGTTTAGTACAACAGAGGAAGACTCCTGTGATTTTAATGACGAGACGAATGACTCAGTCACATTTGAACAATTTTTGAACATCCAGCAAGAGGAAGAGAAAGAAGATGAAATCGAAGAAGACTTGACTGTTGAAGTAGACTTTCAAGAATATGAATCTGATTAAAATATCTAAAGAAATTAAAACAATAGTTAACCTAATAATCAATAGCAATATCAATAATCAATATCAATAATAAGATAATATCTAGAACTTGACCGGTATTGTTTCCTTAAATTATCCTAAAATTGTCAAAACAGTTAGTGGAGTAGGCCTACAGGGGAAACCACGGTAAAAAAAACGCGCCGAGTACACTACCTCACAAGTGGTGTGGAAACGTGTGCATATCATGTATAATGTGACTTTTAGAATCGCGATATCTCAGGAATGGCAACTCTTAGGAAAAAAATAGTAAGAACTATTTTTGTAGAGAATTTTAAGATCTACAACTTTGGTTTGAAATTCTTTTTTGATAAAACTTACCGTTTTCGAAAAAAATCCAAAAAATCTCAAATTTTGACCTTTGACCCCGAATAACTTTTGTTGCACACATGGGATCGATGGGGACTTTTAAAACTTTATTTGTTATGGTATACCCTGGCTCTCTACCAAAATTTGGCTCTCCGGCAATTTTTATTATTTCAAATGTCTATATAGATCGGGTTAATAGTGACCTCTAACGAGTTAATATGAAGTCAGTGCCGATAGCAATTAAGGTAAACTATAAGCCCAATATACCCGATTTATAGGTTGTTAGGAATATTTATATTCCACCAGTGTCAAGAATTTACTACCCATATAAATCACCATCATTTTGTACTCTTTTGGTAGAGTAAGAGAAATAAACAAAATAAATCTTTCTTAAAAATTTTACGGCGCTTGCAGTATCTGATGTAAGTAGTAATAAAATAGGGAAAATTAGTAAGTACTTTTAGGTTCATATCTTTTGGAACTACACTGCATTTAATACGACGACATTGGCATTCATCGATTTAAAAAAGGCATATGACACGGTTCCCAGAAAACAACTATGGAACACGATGAAGGAAATCGAAATAGCTCAGAGGTTAATAGAAGCCATAAAAAACCTTTACAACAACAACAGAGTAAGAGTTAAAACAATCCGGGACAACTTCTTGTACACATTAAGTTTTGCAGATAAACAAGTGGTAACGGCTCAAGAGGAAGATCTCACTTATATGCTCCGAAAATTAGAAGAGGAATACACAAAAAATAGACTGGAATGCATAAAACGTAGTACCTGCTAATGTTTCAAGTACATATTACATTTTTGAAGATTTTACTACACTTTCAAAGCACTTACTTTCCGCCGTAGCAGCTGCTACTATTTACCAGATACATAGATGAATGTACTACGCTTTTGAAGTATTTGCTAATAGTAGTATTTGTTTAATGAAGTTGGTGGATGGACGACTTCGGCGTAGGTATTTTTTGTTACAATATGGCAGCATTTATGAATCTGCGTCGTAGAAAAATCTACAAACTAGGAAGGAGATTCTTAATTTTTGGGGTTATTCTTTTATCAAATAAAATTCAATAATTCTCAAGAAGATTAACAAATAAAAATTGTTTATTTTTATCCTTGCGTAACTCTTTGTCGCTTCGCAATCTGAGTCACTCATTTTTACTCATGTACAATTCGAACAATTTGGTACGTAAAAATGTGAATTTACAAATCACAAGCACATGGAAAACTAGTTCCATTACGATTGGTGTAATGCAGACACGTCTGGCGCTACGCTTTGTAGTAGATACTTCAGCTCAGTAGTAGGTACTTCTGTTGTGTAGTATTATCTTCTCAACCAAAGCACCTACTTTTATGTAAAAGAAAATGCTACAAAGTAGACACTATTTGCTGAAGCAATAGCGTCTACTACGTTTTATGCATTCCACCCAATATTTTAACTTAGACATGCCACACGAGAACTTGTTTCAGAGCTAAAAATATATGCATATACCAGCAAAAAAAACAAGAAAAACATCAACTTTTCGTGAGTAAATTTATATTATGTCAAAAAAAATTACGACACTGCCGTACGCCTCAGTTCTTTGTAAACACAAATTGCGGAAACAAGGAAAATCAGCCCATACGTGAAACAGCATGAGGATATGAATACTGTCAGTCAACCGATAAGACCGAAATGCGGAAATTACATATATAATAATGCAGTTCATTTTAACATTTACATAATCTACATAAAAAATTCAGTGCAGTTCAGTTTAAAAAATACATGTATTTTCCTTGGATTCTATCAAATTTAAAGATTTTTCAGGGTTCAGTGGCATAACTAGAGGGGTTTTCGGGGTTATAACCCCCCCCCCATTGGAATATGCTTGTCCCACGTATGGATAAAAACTTTTAGACCAAATTCATCGGGATGCACTGCAGGCGGGCGCCTCTCCATGGGGGGCGCCAAAATGAGCTTTTTTTCTGCTGGTGTTATATAAAAAATACTAAAATAGAATAATAATTTTTTTAAATGTTGTTTAAAATCTATCCCTATTACCCTAATCTGGGTACAGCTTGGGGGGGTCAGATAAGTAGTGTTATACAAGTATGTGGGGGGGGGGGTGGCGCCTGTGCTAGTTTTGCAGGCGGGCACCTCAGACCCTACCGCCGGTACTGAAATTCATCATCATCATCATTATCATCCAGCCCTTTGCGCCCACTGCTGGACATAGGGCTCCTTCATTTTTGTCCATTGTGCTCTATTTTGAACACTTTGCATCCAATTTCTTGACATTTTCTTGAGATCATCAGTCCAACGAGTCGGGGGTCTTCCTCTATTTCTTTTATCTAATCTCGGTGTCAAATATTCGAGGCTCAGTGGAGTAGGCTCTTCAGATAATGGAAACACCAATAGCAATAGCAATTAGAAAATTTATTTATAACGCCGACACTAGGGTAGTTACCCCGGGAGAATGTTGAGTACTGATTGTGACTTGTACGCGATTTAGTTGAAGACTCTTTCTCTAGCTGAGATATCATAGTTTTATAGAAGCTGAAATTGGGTCATCGTTGACACGAGAACCGCGTAATTTGTGTATCTAACGAAGGTAAATAGTTTTACATTCGTCAGCACTTTTGTATCATTTCCAAATTATATTGTTTAATATTGACAAATTAGTATCTAAATTAATGATCCACATGTGTAAATATAAAAACAAATTATTTTGTGCGATCTAATGGGTGATATAATTATACTGTTCAATATCGGATATTAATTCTGAATATTTGATATTGGACACTCGGCCTCCGTCCCATTTCAGTGTAACAATTCGGGAAATTACATCGGTAACTCATGTTCTTCGTCTTAAGTCTTCATTTCTGACTCGGTCACGAAGGGATATACTCAACATTGACCTTTCCATTTTCCTCTGAGTTATTTGCAGCGTTTTAAAAGTTGTAGCTGTCAATGTCAAAGTTTTGGCACCATAAGTCATCACAAGTAACACACATTGGTCAAATGTTTTACATTTTAAAGAAATTTGTATATTGCTTTTGAAGAGGTCTTTGAGTTTTCCATAGGCGGCCCATGCTAGGTTTATTCTTTTTCGTAGTTCGCATGTTTGGTTGTCTCTTGTAATATTTATTTCGTGTCCAAGGTATATGTATTTTTCTACCAGCTCTACTTCGTTGTCTCCAATATTGATATTTCCGCTAGGTATTAGGTTTGCCATAAATTTTGTTTTGCAGATGTTTATTTTAAGAACCACACTGGCATACACCAACTGAAGTTCATGTAGCATTATACATATATGTCTAAAGTTGTCAGAGAACAAAACTATATCGTCTGCTAATTTCAAATTTATTAATCTACTACCGTAGTACTACGGTAACAAGTTTAGGCGATAAGGTATCGCCCTGTCGGACTCATCTGCAGATTGGGATATGATCCTTGTTTTTATGTAGCTTCACCGACATAGTTGCGTTCTTGTATGTATTGTAAATTAACCTTGTGTATCTGTAGTCAATGCGGCATGCTTGTAGTTCTTTCAGGCTTTCCAGGCTTCTGCCGTGTCAAATACTTTATGGAACTCTACAAAAGGCAGAACGAGTGGTCGATTGTATTCGATAGTTTCTCTATTACCGATTTAATGCTCTGTAGGTGATCATTTGTTCCAAATCCGGTACGAAATCCCGCTTGCTCTACTGGTTGGTAGAAATCACCTTTTTTTTTCAAAACGATTCGTTACTATACCCTATTCCACGAACATACGCCTGTTTTGGATTACTTCGACAACGAATATTTTACTGTGCAAAATAAGAAGAACAAAAATAAATTGCCAATTACATTGTTGTTTATTGGAATGATTATTAGCGCCATTTACTTTCGTACTTCTTATGTTGCACAGTAAAATATTCGTTGTCGAAGTAATCCAAAACAGGCGTATGTTCGTGGAATGGCCCATACCCTTGTAGAGTCGGAAAAATGAAAGAATACCCATGAAGGATCACATCAATCACTTATTTTGTCTTTGCTATCTTTTTCTATAACAAACGTTTGTTATTTATAGAAAAAGACAGCAAATACAAAATAAGTGATTGGTGTGATCGTTCATGGGTATTTTTTCATTTTTCCGACTGTAAGGAGTTTGTATAGGTGACTAAGAAGGCTCATAGGTCTGTAGTTTTCTAATTCATGGGGATCTCCTTTTTGTACATTAGAATTACCTCAGCCTTGTGCCATTTGTTAGATATATTACTGTCCAAAAGGCGCATGTTAAAAAGGTTTTTTATTTTCTTTTCCAGCCCAAATTATTTTTGGGTTTCGAAGTTTCATATTCATTTCTGACTAGCGGTTACTGATTTGAACTGTCAAATAAATTAATGCAGCGTCAAATAAATCAATATACTGTCAAATAAATCTCAAATGAAGGGTCAAATAAGTCAATGACAAAACTATCAAATAAATCAATGCAACATTACCATGATTCCAAATGGGATCAAATGACTGGAAAGGATTGTAGGCAAATGCCTTCGGCTTTGTGTCAAAGAAGAATCTGTTGTTTCACTTTTGTTATTGTGGTTCTAGAAAACACAAACAAAACATATAGTCGAGGAAATGAAGCATTTTGGCTCTCAATTTTTTCATCCAGCATGGATTTACTTGAAATTTTCACAAAAGGTCGGGAATGGTCCAAGGATCATTTTCTATATCATGCCGCTGTACGCTAAAACCTTGGGGGTGGTTGCCACTCCATCTCATGGGTGGGAATTTTTTATTACATTTTAACCATGTAAATCGATGTAAAAAGTAATTCTAAGAAAAAAATGTTTTTTACATTTTCTTCGTAAAACTAACATTTTTCGAGTTATTCGCGTTTGAAAGTAACAGTTTTTAGAGTTCCAGGCGATATGCAGGGATCTTGAGAAATGGTGGCATGTATCTTAGCTTGTATTATATATCCCTCCCAGATCAGAAAACAGTTCTACACCTTTGTCACCCACACAGTGATTTTTATGGTACTTCCACATACTATAACAACTTCCAATTATTCTAATATAATTGATAACTTTTAAATAAACACACAACTGCTTTTCTAAGCCCTAGATATCACATATAAAGGTTTGATAACGTTTATTAAGTTGTCTGTATTATGTGTAATGTGGTTTGCCTACTTCCTCCATTACAATATTTTAACATTTACATCAAGTCTATTTCCATTTTTACAGACTATCTACCACAGTGGGAACGACTGTTTTTATTGTTATTAATTTAACAAATTTTACAATAAATACCACAAAACAACAGGGAAATTATAACTTCCTGTGGAACTGTCATTCTTGTCATGTCACCATTCAGAATTTCCGTTATCAAAATCACTTGCTTCCATACAGTCATGATGTGAACTTGTCAGATAGAGCTCATTGGTACCTAGGGCGAAAAACATTGGATATCTTAATCATCCATGTTATAATTCACATCTTAGTCATATGTTCCGATGACGGATCAATTGTAAAGGGTTTTTACCCTGTTATTTTTACTTTGGTGGCTTGCATGTAGATTTTAAGTGAGTATAACCTATAAAAATTTTTTAACCTTAGTCAACATTTCAAATACTTTGCATCATTTTATCTGGTTGTACACATTTTAGGATTGCACTGATGATGATCGGTCAACCGATTGAAAACTAGTTCTGTCTTTGATGTAGCCCTGTATAGGGATTTTAACAAATATACCTTTTATAAAGGATTTTATGGTTTTGTAATGGTATACAGCCAACTACAGGAAATTTTCCTCGTGGATTAACAGTTTTTCTTCGAAAAAATAGACTTTTTTAGAGGGTATACGTCGAAAAATATGCATTTAATCAAAAAACCTGTGAATAACAAAATTGTATCTTTTTAGTAACACGAATTAAATTATTTTTCTATAATATCTTTAGTACCAATACAAACCGAGATACGGCATGTTAAAGTTAGCTTTTCTCGTCAAATGCATAATTTGAAATATTGAAAGCCAAATAACGGGAAAACTTTGCATTTTTCGAGGAAAACGTGAATTATCTTTTTTCAAGTATGCAATTAAACCTTTCAAAGAATAATAATAAAAAAATTCTAACATGAAAATAGAGCGACTTATGATCAAAAAAAGTCGGTACCTGCTTTTCTCTACGAAAAAATCAGTGAAAATAACCCCCTAACTACCCTCCTAATTAAAAATTGGTCTTCATATTTCTGTAATTCCTTGTATATTTGTATTTTCAATACACCCAGAAGATTAACCTATTTAAAAGTCCTAATTTTGGAAAAATTGGAGTTTAAAGGAAAAAAGGTTTTTTGTAATTTCGTATTTTTTACCTTTTACTTCAAAATATCTCCGAAAATACTGGAGATACGAAAAAAATGATAGACTACTAAATTGTAGCTTTTTTAATAATTAAAATTATATTGTGCATAGTTTTTCATTATAGTGATCAGTTAGCGAGATATAGCTGTTTAAAACCTCTATTTACGAGCAAACACCCCCTTATTCGAGCCCTTTAAACCCACCCCAATTAAAAGCTAAGGGATCTAACGGAATTTAATTTCACAGTCTTATAATAGGTCTTCACAAATCCTATAAGATCATTTTTGAAAAAACTTTTTATCTCCAAAAATGAAGGAGCTATGTTTATAAATCGTTCGTATACTGGAAGATGACTTAAAAACTATTTGTATTTGCACTTCTACATATTTGTAAATTCGTATTTTTGTGTATATAAATGTTTTTGTAATTTTTTAATTCTACTTTTTTTTCTGTATAGATCTATTAAATTATCTACTTATAAAAATTGTAATGTTCTTAAGGGTGGTTTTTAAGGGTTGAAATATTATGAAATTATATCTTAAGGGATAAAACAATCAATATTTTTAGCCAATCAAAACCAAATTTTACCCATATTAAAGTTTACAATGTTTTTATATAATTTTTGACAATAACCCCTAAAAACAATCGACGCCCTTGAGCATATTATAGAATATGAAGTACAGGGTGAGATAATCCTAATTCAAAATTTTTATGTAAATCGATGCAAGCCGAAATTATTCTTTTAGGATAAGTAATTTTTTATATATAGCTCCAACAAGGGTGGTTTTAAGGGTTGAAATATTATAATAGTGTATCTTAAAGCATAAAATAATCATTATGTAACTAATTAGAACCAAATGTTGACAATATTAAAGTTTAAAATGTTATTTTATAATTTCTTACAAGTAGTTTTTTTAGGGGTAGTTTTCACCCTTTAAAAACCAAAAGCGTATAACGGCTCAATATAGAAAATGAACTAGATGCTGGAAGAAAAAATTGCGAGGTTTGGCCATTTTTTCAGTTTCATTTCCTCGACTAATAACCTCAACTCTCCGTTAGGTGAAAAACCACGATAATATTTCTATTTGTACTGTTCTTATTTTCACTGATTACCTTATATTCTTGATATTTTCTATAGATATTTTTTAAATGTAATACGATATCTACGCCAATGAAAAAATCCATAGAACCGCAATGAAAAGTAATTACAGGTTCCTGTTTCCTTTGCTTGTCAAACTTTACTGAATTCAAAAGTTGATGACTTTTGTCGAACAATACCAACAAAACACAAAACAATTTCTTACCGTTAATAATTTAATATTAGACATAAAAGTCTCAATAAAGCCGTACTTTGTAGGCCATTTCTGAGCCAATAAATGTTATTCGAGTTATTATCGAAGTTTGCGGTGCTAGGTAGTTTTCTTTTTTATGGTTATTTATTGATATCGATACGTATAATATGCTCCATTGGAACGGCAGTCAAATATATTCAATGTGTATTATTTTTAGGTATTAGATATAGAGGCAATGGCGTAGTCAGTATACTAACTACTGTATATTTTTTCCTTTTTTTTTTTGTTCACTGGGCAAATCTAATCTCAGGGGGCCTAAGTCTCCGATATTATTGAAGTTAAAACTAATTGTGATTTCATAAGTTTCAAATAAAGTCCTTTTTCTTCTAGTGCCGATTCCACAAATGAAAGTTGGCTATAACCTTTGCAAAATCTGTATTTTCTGCTTATCTTATATAGCTTATCTTATAAGCGTCTTTGTGTATATTTGGAATATTACCTCTAATTCGAGACCTCATTTGCCATTCTCTCTGTTTTAATAACGGAGAAGTTATATTTGCAGACAGACCGGCATGAAACCGAAATTATATATTTGTTCTGGTCGTTCTAAAACGCGTCGAATAATATATCGCTTATACAATTTTACAGAATATGAAACAGTACGTCCATGATATATACTGATAATTCTTGAAACTCTTTTGTTTCGTTTCGAGCTTCCCTGTGTATTTCTTTGTATTTTTTCTGTCTTATTTGCAACAGTAAGTATGATCGAAAACAACAGATGAGACACATAAAAACATGGATGACCAGCAACAGAGGCAGCAATGAAAATGAAAATTCGTTGACAGATAGCTACAGATAACAAGCTATCTTAGAGCGGTAGAAATGGATTTAGATATATAAATATTAATATTATTATGTTTTAAAGCTTTTTTGATTTATATTATTAACTCTCTTATTTTCGTTTTGAAAGATTGTTGACCAAACGCTTTGTATATAGACCATGAATAATAAAAGAATGTTTTACCTACCGAGAGACCCTATTCAGTCAAGGGCCTGACACTTTTCTGACAACAATTCTAAATATAGGTCAGAGCCACATTATTTTTTAAATGGTGAACGGAAAAGGGAGCTTCGGGTTTTATTCAGAAACAAAAAGATTTCCTGCAAAGCCCTTCTACATTTGCATGGATTTACCTGCACCGATAGATTGTTTCGTAAACTTTTATTCGGAACAACAGGTCTGTCAGCTACATCTATACGAAGAAAAGTTGATGTATGTAGTAAAAGGTGTATATTTTTCAAATAAATTTACAAAATTTGTATTTGTTTTTAAAATTTTGTTCTAAAAAAGAACTTTTTTATAATAAAACGTTTTTATTATTTATATAGGAGGGAATATAAAATAATTTGACGATATAAAATGATTAAAATTCCAAAAATTACACTATAATAAAAAAGTACTTTTTATAATAACACGGTTTTGTTATACAGTGCGTCCATAAAGTAACGCATAAATTCATTATTTCGTAAACCGGCGACTTTAAGGAAATATCCCGATACAGGTCGATTTTTATTTTTAATTTTCGATTCTTTGGCATATCTATCATACTAGTGACTTCATCCATCTGGGCGTGATGACTTAATCGATGATTTTTTTAAATGATAATAGGGGTCATGCGATAGCTCATTTGAAAGGGTATTAAATTCTCTATTCCATAATATAAACATTAACATAATTATTCATACAAAGTGTTCAAAAAAACATTTTATTAATTAAAATAATTGAGACAAAAAGAAGAATGTATGTAATTTATCTAATTCAAAATACGTTTTAATGTTGTCAAAAAACAGGAAAAAATGTTTATTTGACAAATCAATATTGTTTTTCGCTTAAATTCAATGTTAAAGCTTCCACCCACTTGCCTCTTGCCAGTTTGAATATTTCGTTTAAGCGAAAATTAATGTTTATTTGTCAAATAATTTTTTTTTGCTGTCTGACAGTAGTAAAACGCATTTTGAATTAAATAAATTACATACATTCTTCTTTTTGTCTCAATTATTTTAATTAAAAAAATGTTTTTTGAATACCCTTTCAAATGAGCTATCACATGACCCCTATTCTCATTTAAAAAAATCATCGATTACGTCATCACGCCCAGACGGATGTACATTTTTTATTGCGATTTTCATTTGTTAAATTTGCAATTTTAAATTATTTTTAATTTTGCAGCTTAGGATCTTGATTTTAGAGAAAAACTTTTTAATAGAAAGTTGTAGTAAATTAAAAAACCTACAATTTGAGGTATAGTAAGTTTAATTTCGTTAATTGGTTATTGCAAAACAGCCTGCGAAAAGTCTAAAATGGCCGTTTTTTACAATTGCATTATTTATTGTACTTTTTTTTTTTTTTTTATTTTTTAAAGCTTTAAAATAAAGATCTTTCAATTCCAAACATAAAAAAAAATGTATAGCCAGATTAACGAATTTGTTGCTTAGATATTATAAATTGTTTATCCCAAGAGGTCAAATGTCGAAAGCTATAACTTTTTGAAAAAAAAATCGTAGAATTGATGAAACATCCAATCTCCTTCTAATGAGTTTTAATTTTTATATTCTGATGTAAATAAATGCGTAAAACATTTTTAAACCTCTAATTTTTGGGTTTGAAAATAAGGGGGCAAATTTCGTTATAAACATATAGAGCTGAAGCGGCTCTGTACATCCTATGAGTTTTTAACTTACAGATTAAAGTCGCTGAAGATGAAACGAAGATTTATAAAAAAATAAAAAATTTCTACGACCAACTGAAGCCGAGATAATTTTTGGGTTTGAAAATAAGGGGGCAAATTTCGTTATAAACATTTAGAGCTGAAGCGGCCCTGTACATCCTATGAGTTTCTAACTTACAGATTATTGTTGCTGAAGACGAAACGAAGATTTATAAAAAAATAAAAATTTTCTACAACCAACTGAAGCCGAGATAATTGTTTTTTTTTTCTTAAATCGTAGTGCCTTTATTTATAACAATTAAGAAATTATTTTACAGTCATTGACTAAAGAAAGACTATATTATCTTAAAATAAAAATTATTATAAAATTTAATTACATTTAATTATTAAAAATTATTTTTAAAATCAGTGCTTTTGCAAGCGGTCGAATTTTGCAAATCGCCCGGCTCGCTTCAAATCCGCGCGCTCGGAAAATTTTTACGTATTAAATTTTGGCAGAAAACAATTTAATAATATTACTATTATAATATACAGTCTATTTACCACTGTATTTATTTTTCTTGATAAACTTTTACATGTGAAATCCAAAACGAATAGTCACTACAAGAAGAAAAAGTTTTATACTGTATATTATAGTAAGAAGTAACATTATTACTATTATATTTATATAACAATGAAAAAATTAAAAATATAGTTATATATTTCATATATATGTATCATTTTTATAATATTATTTCTTCAGAAATCAAATTTCACATATAAAAGATTATCAAGAAAAACAAATACAGTGGTAAATAGACTGTATATTATAATGGTAATATTATTAAATTGTTTTCTGACAAAATTTAATACAAGTTACGTAAAAATTTTCCGAGCGCGCGGATTTGAAGCGAGCCGGGCGATTTGCAAAATTGGCCGCTCGCTAAAGCACCGATTTTAAAAATAATTTTTAATAATTAAATGTAATTATATTTTACAATAATTTTTATTTTAGGATAATATAAGTCTTTCTTTGGTCAATGACTGTAAAATAATTTCTTAATTGTTATAAATAAAGGCAATACGATTTAAAAAACAATTATCTCGGCTTCAGTTGGTTGTAGAAAATTGTTGTTTTTTATAAATCTTCGTTTCATCTTTAGCAACAATAATCTGAAGTTAGAAACTCATAGGATGTACAGGGCCGCTTCAGCTCTAAATGTTTATAACGAAATTTGCCCCCTTATTTTCAAACCCAAAAATTAGAGATTTAAAAATGTTTTACGCATTTATTTACATCAGAATATGAAAATATAACTCTTTAGAAGGAGATTGGATGTTTCACCAACTCTCTACGATTTTTTTTCAAAAAGTTATAGCTTTCGACATTTGACCTCTTGGGATAAACAATTTATAATATCTAAGCAACAAATTCGTTAATCTAGCTTTACAATTTTTTTTAGGTTTGGAATTGAAAGATCTTTATTTTAAAGCTTTAAAAAATAAAAAAAATATTTGTACAATAAATAATGCAATTGTAAAAAACGGCCATTTTAGACATTTCGCAGGCTGTTTTGCAATAACCAATTAACAAAATTAAACTTACCATACCTCAAATTGTAGGTTTTTTAATTTACTACAACTTTATATTAAAAAGTTTTTTTGTAAAATCAATATCCTAAGCTGCAAAATTAAAAATCATTAAAAATTACAAATTTAACAAATGAATATCGCAATAAAAAAGCGCACAATATTTTTGGTTACATTTTAGTAGAAGGTATTCCTGGCATCGTCCTTTACAATACCTGATAGGTTTCAAAAATTCCTGAATTATATCCTGAAATCGACCTAGTTTTCACCCACAGCCTGGGGTAAATAACAAACGAATGGATAAAGGCAATTTATATTTTCATAAATATGTATATTTAGTTATTATAGAGGCAGTAAAATAAAAGTAAAAGGAAAAAACAATAGAATTTCACGTGTCCGGTTACTTTTGGGAGTTAGTGTACTTACATAGCCAAAAAAAAACAGAAAAATATTGTGAAAAGTCAAAAAACCAAATGAGTGATCACCCTTTAGCCATGTAAAATACCTAGTTTATTGTAGTTTTTATTAGTCTTATCTTCTTTTTATTTCTTTGACTTCTCTAATTCTTGTAGTATTTTTTAGTTAATTTACGTTTTTGTTCTACACCAATTTTTCTTCGTGTAGATATGTCGTTTTTCTCTCGTGTGAAAGTGCAAGTGATACGATTAATTTGCATGTATATCTGGCACTTCTAAGGTTTCGAGTTTCGAAAAAAAACCAAGTTTTGGTCCGTGCATGGAGTTTGAAAAGACGTTTACGTTTTTACAGTGTAGTACCGTGTATGCACCTGTGAAATACTGTCACCGTTTTAAGAGTGTGAAAAGAGTGTTTTTCAATTGTAAAAAATTAATATTTGTTTTATTTAATTTGTTAAAGAAATGGGTTCATTCCGTTTTTTACTAAAAAATATAAATTTGTGTACAAGCAACTAGTAAAAATATTTTTTTTTGTTTGTGGAGCAAATTGTAAATAATTACCCTTTTATAAAAAAGAACTTTTTTATAATAAAACGTTTTTATTATTTATAGGAGAGAATATAAAATAATTTGACGATATAAAATGCTTAAAATTCCAAAAACATATATAATTAAAAAGTACTTTTTACAATATCACGGTTTTGTTATACAGGGTGTCCCGAAAAGATTGGTCATAAATTATACCACAAATTCTAGGGTCAAAAATAGGTTGATTTAACCTCACTTACCTATATACAATAGTGCACACAAAAAAAGTTACAGCCCTTTGAAGTTACAAAATGAAAATCGATTTTTTTTCATACATCGATAACTCTTAGAGATTTTTTATTGAAAATGGACATGTGTCATTCTTATAGCACCAGCATCTTAAAAAAAAATTAAAGTGAAATTTAATCACCCCATAAAAATTTTATGGGGGTTTTGTTCCCTTAAACCCCCCCCCCCCCCCAAACTTTTGTGTACGTTCCAATTAAATTATTATTGTGACACCATTAGTTAAACACAATGTTTCTAAAACTTTTTTGCCTCTCAGTACTTTTTCGATAAGCCAGTGTTTATCGAGATATTTTGAATATTTGTCGAATCCACCACATATTTGTATATGGTGAAGTACGATTATAGAGACCTGTTGATAATCTGAAAATTTATTTATCATTTACATTTTTAGGTATATTTTGAAAAAAAAGCCACATCTCGATAAAAGCTGACTTATCAAAAAAAACCTAAGAGGCAAAAAAGTTTTAAAAACACTGTTTAACTAATGGTACCACAACAATAGTTTAATTGGAACGTACACAAACATTTGGGGGGTTTTAAGGAGCAAAACCCCCATACATTTTTTAGGTAAATATATTAAAAAAGAAGCCGCATCTCGATAACAACTCGCTTATCGAAAAAATACTAAGAGGCAAAAAAGTTTTAAAAATATTGTGTTTAACTGTTACCACAATAATGAATTAATTGGAACGTAGACAAAAGTTTGGGGGGTATAAGGGAACAAAACCCCCATAAAATTTTTATGGTGTGGACAAATCTCACTATAATTTTGTTTTAAGATGTTCTTGCCATAAGAATGATACATGCCCATTTTCAATAAAAAATCTCTAATAGTTTTTGATATATTGAAAAAAATAGATTGTCATTTTGTAACTTCAAATGGCTGTAACTTTTTTATGAGCACATTTGTACTAAGGTAAGTTAGGTTCAATCGAACTCTTTTTGACTCCAGAATGTGTGGTATAATTTATGACCAATCTTTTCGGGACACCCTGTATAAAAGACACATCATGTTTCGAAAGAATAAAATATGAATTTTTAGTAGGTGTATTAACAACTGTTAAAATTATAATTCCAAAAATTACACTAGTATAAAAAAGTACTTTTTATAATACCACGGTTGTTTAAAATGGTATATATAATAATTAACTTATAAAATATGAATTTTAAGTATATTTTTTAATTATTTATTAAAAAAATTAAAAAAAGACACGCAACAGCCGTGTTTGAACTAGGGAACTCTCGATCTGCAGTCTAATGCCACTGACCCACCATCAATCTGTAGATATCGATTTATTAACGTATTTTAATGCCTGCTATTCATTATCGCCGATGATGGCCGATCATGTGATTGTCTATGATCGGCACAATCATCGTGCAAGTGTCCACATAATCGTCCGTAGCATGTTGAACGAAAACCATCAAGATGGACGTGCAGTGTGTTGCTACTACAACAATTTATTTAATAGCGGTATACAACCATTATGTCAATATCGCCCAACGAAAAGTTGTAAAAAAATGGAGGAAAAGAAGAGTGGTCTTTGACAACTACCTTTAAGACAGGCTTGTTCGAGATAAAATCAAATGAGTTTAGATACATCAAACTTCGCAATTCGATAAACATTTTCACTCATCGCTGTGCACTTAGATATACTTTTTTCCAAAAAAACTATGGAGAATCTGCCTGCTGAATTATTGGTTAAACCTTCTAGAGAATTCTAAAACTTTATACGTATGTCACCGATCGATTTCAATTAGGTATTTGGTACGAAAAATATCCCCATTAGTAGCAAAACAAGACACTACTTTCAGAAAGTCCATACCAGTTAAAATACGACTTGAAATCGCATTAAGAGTTTTCGATACGGGGGAAAGTTCAGCTTACATCAACTTTTTAGTATAAAAAATTACACCTTTTTTAACCTAAGCACAATATTTTATGACGGGAAATGAATGATCGGCGATCGCGTGGGCATGTCAACGCAACTATTACTTATTACTCATTAACTTATTATTTATTACTCGACGATTCCCTTTGAAGCGTCTCCAAAAAAACCGCAAAATTACGGATCATCTACAATCATGGGCGATCATAGACGATCATGGGCAACTATAGCCGAGTATGCCCTCTACACAATCGTGCTCGCGCTTGATCGTCTGTAATCGCCGATTATGTAGAGGAGCCATGAAATATCATTGCGTTAGTCACATTTTTAAAATAGTTTGAAATAAAAAAAAACGATTTATCCATACAGGGTGATTGATTGGTAGGGTGAAGCTCCGTAGATCCGTTATAGTAATAGATAGCAATAAAAATTAATAACAAAAATTGTAGCCAACTTTGATTATAGATTGATAATCAGTAATCGTAAATTGTCAGTTTTAGACAATTCAGTCATGGCTTGCCCAAAATTTGGATAAATTTAGACCCGTAATTAATAATTTGCTCTGAAAAATGAAAATATTTCGAAAACTTATAAATTTAGACATAGGGAATGTCATATAAAAATTAAAGTACGGTAATGGAATTTTTCGGTAGTGATATTAAATATAGGGTGTTTCGTTTAAAATTACTGAGAAAATAATGTACTTGCATTATGACTCACCCTGTATTCAATATGAAGAAAATTAGCAATATCGATTATTTATGAAAATCTTGACAATAAATAAAAAATATGGCAATAATAAGCTATTACCGTTGTGCTTATTTTTATTTATACAGGGAGTTAAACTTGTTACGATTTTCATATAAAATTGGTTCTAACTTTGTAAATACAGGGTGAACTTAAGAAGATTTTGAATAAAATCAAATACAGGGTGTTCCATTTAAAAAAAAAACATAACTTTGATCTGTCACTATGTTATCGAAGACCCTGTAACATTCTAATTAATTTTATAATGTGAAGCTCAAAGTTGGCTACAATTTTTGTTATTAACTTTTATCGATATCCATTCTTATAACGCTATCCATTACTACAGGGTGTCTGCGTAACTTGGAACCATATGGGAAACTTTTTTAATATCAATTTTACGAAAAAAAGTCATTCCTTATAAAGTGCTCTGCATAGTCTAAAACCTAAGATGCAACATCAGATATCAAATTGTGTCAACAGTATACGAGGTATGTCAAAAAATATGAATTTCGCTCAAGAGCAAACTACCTTTATATTTCAAAATATCAAAAAATTTTATTGAGAAAAGTTATTAGTAATTAAAAACCATATTCAAATATGCAATAACAGCCTTCTACTTGAAAAAAAATTCTGAAATTTTCCTAAATTACCGATTCCGAACATCATTTTTGATTTATTAGACATGTAATAACTCTTTTATTAATAATTTTAGGAAAAAAAGTTATTCTTCATAAAAATCTTTGCATGGTCTAAACCTTAAGATGCAACCATCAGTTATCCAAGTTTGTTAATTTTATACTAGGTGGGTCAAATAATATGAATTTAGAAAGAATTTCTAAATTTTTTCTAAATCGATATTATTTGACACACCTCGTATAAAATTAACAAAATTGGATAACTGATGGTTGAATCTTAAGGTTTAGACCATGCACAGATTTTTATGAAGAATAGCTTTTTTCCTAAAATTATTATAAAAGAATTATTACATGTCTAATAAATAAAAATGATGTTCGGAATCGGTAATTTAGGAAAATTTCAGAAATTTTTTTTCAAGTAGAAGGCTGTTATTGCCTATTTGAATATGGTTTTTAATTACAAATAACTTTTCATAATAAAATTTTTTGATATTTTGAAATATAAAGGTAGTTTGCTCTTGAGCAAAATTCATATTTTTTGACATACCTCGTATACTGTTGACAAAATTTGATATCTGATTATTGCATCGTAGGTTTAAGACTATGCAGAGCACTTTATAAAGACTTTTTTTCGTAAAATTGATATTAAAAAAGTTTCCCATATGGTTCCAAGTTACGCAGACACCCTGTATAACGGATCTACGGAGTTTTGCCCCATTAATCAATCACCCTGTATAATAGCAGTTAAATATTGCATTGTAAGCTAGTTCAAAGCTATTCTACAAATTTCAGGTACCTAGGTAGACTAGAACTATTTTTAAAATGGATTACAAAATTTGCGGAGACCGTGACCAAAACCAAGAAAAGTATATAAAAACGTTTTAAAAAGAGAATTATTCTTCTTCTTTTGTCTCTTTCTTAGAAGGCATCCTGATAATCTATTTGTTCTTTGTGCTTTTTAAAGAGAAGTAAAAATACATACAGACACCTGTCACCAGGTAGTATTGGATTCCTATTACCCTAAAAAATATGGTTGGACGAGGGGTTTAAACTTGGTCTTGTCACCACTACGAGATGGTCGGTTAACGCATAACATATCTCCTGATGCTCTGCTATCTTCCGATTTACATTCGTCCTCCCATACATTCATTGAAAAACCACTCCCATGCAAATCACCGAAAGCTACTACCTCAGCTGCCATCTCTCTCATGCTCTCTCATATTTCGGCCTGCGACAGTTCAAAAACCATCTAGGTATTACCAGCTCGATTTAGAACTCCGTTGTGAGTTACCTCTCTCCTTCCTGAGAAATTTGTGGATCCGTGTCAACCACCACTGTCTCATCAATCTCTCGAGTTTTCAAGAATCAAAATTAATCATAGTCTATGACAATGTATGACTATGACTATGACAAGAATCAAAGATTCAACAGTTATAATTTCTTTTTATCAGCCCAACGTTCGCACTCCAATATTGTCTGTGCCATAGTATTCGAAAGACCACAGTAAAGGCTGTGCTTGGACTTTGGACTATACCTTGCTAAACCTGAAAAGGCCTCCCACTCTTTCTGCCACTGGTCGATTAAAATTAATCTCTCGATCAAGGCTGATCAAATTTGAATCTCGAGTGAGATGTCGATCTCACTCATCTTTTTCTCTGCAATTTTCTACCCCTACAACTATGAATCCTGCCCCTCTTACCCGATAACACATGTAAGGAAACACGGCCGGTGACCATTCAAAGAGCGGCAGCTGATACAGTCCTGTAGACGGGTAGCAGTCATGCTACCCGCAGCAGAACAGTTCTGTCCACACCTACCATGAGCCCCGTTTAAGTTGGTATTTTTAATGCTACACTCCAGAATGGTGCCACGTAGGGGACGATATCGTGAAGCGACTTTCTTCTTTCAGATTTAGGTCCATCGATATTTTGCATTATGCTCCCCAGAACAGCCCTTAGCTCTACGAGTCACCCCACGCAAATGTTCCCCTAACTCCAATTCTTACAAAGACTAACTCACAAATACTTGATGTACTTCCTGGGCGTTACCATCGCTTCCGAACACTCAAATACCACGCCTCCTCTTTCTCTGTAGCCTCTGGTACTACATCCTCCGTCTTATCCTTCTCAAGAGCAAGATGCTGGCTTATGCAATCCTCTACGAAGACATAAGCATGCTCAAGAGTAACACCCTCTCTATATTCGCGGTTTAACACCCCGTCATATGCCAGGTTCCACAGAGTCGGTACGTCCAGAGTCCAGAACGGAACCCTGTGGGACCCCAGCCGTACCGTCACCTTTGTCACTATCTTGCTCTCGAAAACATAATCAGCGATCACGTTCCTCAGATAATCCAATTCAATGCATTAAAAGCATTTCGGACGTCAAAGAGAATCCTGATGAATCGGTAGAGATGAGAGTACTGAGAAGAATTACAGGAAATACGTTGAGAGATCGAAAGAGGAGTGAAGACATTAGAAGAAAATGTACAGTGTATAAACGAATGGACACTAAATAGAAAAAAAGAATGGAATAACCACATAATCAGAATGACGGAGACACATGTGGTCAAAATAGCACGAGATAAATCACCAATCGGCCAACCGCGCAAAAGATGGACTGATAACCTTCCATAGAGGTATCAATCCGCCAATAAACAAGCAAAATTGCTTATAAAGAGGAAAAAAGAAGAAGAATGAGAAGAAGTAGCGGATTTTTGCGTCCCTTATTACTTTTGTTAATCATAATAACTCTTTAGTCAATCTATATTTATGTAAGATTCGTTAAATACAATCGTATTAAAAGTCCGTGTGATGTTTAACAGTTTTAATTAATAAAATAGATAACTAAATTATAGATACTATTAAATTGACGAAATGTAAAAGTGTTTGTGTAATTGCGACCAAAATTTGCGTGTTCTTATAAAAATAAATGTATTGGGAAATAATTGCGTCTGATTAATATTATAACCGGCTTGTCATAATATTCGTCTTAAAGCGTATCTTTACGTCTTAAAGCGTCTTTTTCTATTCGCTCAAAGAACACGTCCGTCTAGATCCTGATGTTAAAATCGACTTCCGTATTCTTCCCACAATAACCAAAATTCTCTTACTGCTAATCTCCTCTTCTCATGGTTTAATTCGCTTTCGTGAGAACTAACCTATTAAAATTTGTTCAAAGGGCTCTACTTGTTTTTTTTTATGTCTTAGGGACGATTGAAAATAAACACAATGTTTTCACTAAACTACCCGTCGATTAGATAGCCCACACATCGGTCCCTAAGGGCGTCGACGGACACTGGTTTCGTGTTTTGTAATAATATTTAAGAAAAAAATATATACAGTAGACTTAAAAATTAAGATAAAATATTTACAACTCTACATTTATAATTCGTCTCTTTATAAAACAAGTTTTTAATACTTTTTCACAGTTTGTGGACCAAATAACTGGTTTTGACTTTCTCGATATACGGAATAAACCCATTTTTACAATAATACGAATATATCTAGACATCTAAGAGTGACTTGTTCTAGGTTAAACGCTTTCGGATGGAAACGAAAGCTGCCAAAACTCTGGGCATTATAGTCGGCGGATTCATATTCTGCTGGCTCCCCTTCTTCACAATGTACCTGGTACGGGCGTTCTGCCACGACTGCATCCACCCGTTGTTGTTCTCCACCCTCTTCTGGCTTGGGTACTGCAACAGTGCCATCAATCCATTGATATACGCACTTTTCTCCAAAGACTTCAGGTATGTTGAATGAAATGATTTTTTAGGCTTCAACGCAACATTAGGCTATGTATGGTTTTTATATATAAACAAAAAAAAATTATTTCATTTTGTTTAAAGTTTAATTAACCTTACTACATTTTTCTCACACTGAAATTAAAATCCGCTTCGAAGGACCATATGTGGAACTTGATATGCACTTCGATAATTCAAATCCGTGTGTGAAATGCAAAGCTGTACATGAATTAAACACAATAACTACAATAACGGTGACGGTAACGGTAATTAAACACAATAATGAAATATTTGAAACGGTGTCGCGTTGGAAAAATGTATTATGGTTAATTAAAAGATATAAGGGCGTGAACATATTTTAATCGTTGGAATGAAAAGTTCGTAGATTAACATAAAAATATTTTTTTTATAAAATTTGATTTTATTATTCAATATACACACACCGGCAAAATTAGCCGAACACGTTAAAAATGGGACATGTTTGATGTCTCGTATTTCATAAACCAGTTGTCCGATTTGAGTGATTCTTTTAGTATGTTATAGCCTTATTATTTAAGAATATCGGTGTAATAATATTGTTGCTAGACAGGTAAATGTCAGTTTATACCGGGTGTAACAAGCATACTGTGTTTTTTTCTTAAAGTTCCGAACACCCTGTGGAATATTCCAGCGTACATAAAATATTAAAATTAAAACTCGATTGTAGAATTATGCTTTCTTAACATTTTCTTTTTTGATTCATTTGCTTATGTTGGAAAATAAAAAAGTTATGTGCTTTAACAACTAACCATGTTTTTTATCAATAAATCCTCATAGTAGGGGAGAAAAGTATGGTAAATTTGCAATTACTCGAGCGTTCTTGGGACCTGGAGTGGATTGTGAAGAGTGGGTGCTACAACCAAAAAAAGTTAAGTTAAGTTTTCCATAAAGTGTGGGACTCTCCATTTTTCAATTTAATTTTCCATTTCCACCAATCGTTTTTTCCGATTATAGCGCCATTTATCCATAATAGGATCCAAATCTGCAATAAAAATTGGGGGCTTCTATTTACTATTTTAATGTAACCCCCCACCCCACCTCCGTGGGGGGTTGTGTTTGGTGCCATTCGGTAGATTTTTGAAAAATATTGAATAGGTATATTTTGCAGTTTTACGATCTGATGTTCATTTCGCAAAATATCGCGGGGTCGTATTTATAATTTTTAATTTACCCCCCACCCCTCTCCGTGGGGTGTCACGAGCCCCCACGGAGGTGGGGTGGGGGATTTAATTTAAAATATTAAATAGGAGCTTCCAATTTTTATTGCAGATTTAGATTCTTTACGTAAAAATAAGCAACTTTTATTCGACATATTTTTTCGAATTATGGATACACAGCGCTATAATCGGAGAAAAATGATTGTTTCAAATGGAACATTAAATTAAAAAATGAAAAGTCCCCCACTTTATGGAAAACTTAACTTAACCTTTTTCTGATTTTAGCACATACTCTTCAAAATCCAATAGGTCCCCATAACGCTCGAGTAACTGCAAATTTAGTATACTTTCCTCCCCTACTGTGAGGATTTATTGATGAAAAACATGGATAGCTGTTAACGTACATAACTTTTTTATTATCTCACATAAGTAAATGAATCGAAAAGGAAAATGATAAGCAAGCCTAAGTCTACAATCGAGTATTAATTCTAATACTTTATATTATGCTAGAATATTCCACAGGGTGTTCCAAACTTTACGAAAAAAACACAGTATGATTGGTACACCCAATATAAAATGGTATTTACCTGTCTAGTAACAATATTATTACAACGATATTCTTAAATAATAAGGCTATAACATACTGAAAGAATCACTCAAATCGGACCACTGGTTTATGAAATACGAGACATCAAACATGTCCCATTTTTAACGTGTTCGGCTAATTTTGCCGGTGTGTGTAGTTACTTTCGAGAGCGATACAACGATTATAGGGGTCATACAACTTTTCAATACCACGTTCATAATACAATTTGTCTTTAACCTCAAAATAAGCCTCAGTTTTGGCGATAACCTCTTCATTGGTGCTAACTTTCTTTCCAGCAAGCATTCTCTTGAGGTCAGCGAACAAGTGGTAGTCGCTGGGTACCATATCTGGTGAATACGGTGGCATAGGCGTAACCAGGGGGTGGTTTTGGGGTTATAACCCTCCCCCCTTTTGGATGTACTTTGAGCTCTATACGCTTAACACCATTATTATTCCCTACCCCCCAGATACCTTCAAGTATTCAAGTAGACGTAACCCCCCCTTTAGGATCATCCTGGTTACACCTCTGTACGGTGGCTGCGGAAACAATTCGAAGTCCAAATTATGAAAGTTTGCCGTCGTTTTCATTGATATGTGACACAGTGCGTTGTATTGATGAAATAGTACTTTATTTTTCTTCAAATGGGGCCGTTTTTCGCGATTTCGTCCTTTAAACGCTCCAATAACACAATGCAATAGTCGCTGTTATTGGTTTTCCGTTTTTAAGATAATCGATGAATATTATTCATACGCGTCCCAAAATACTGATGCCATAACCTTTCCAACCGACTGTTGCATCTGTCCACGCTTTATATTATATTATATCATTATTATATCATTATTACGTATTATATTATACAGTACGTAAATTGTTCAGCTGGACATAGGAAACATACATCGTATATATTTAGATACATAAATCCATACATTGTATTATATTGAGATAATTGTGGCAACTGAGCTACAAATACAAATTGTCAGTAATTGTTTATCCTTTCAAAATTCGTTAAACGTCAAGTATTATTTGTCATCTGAACCCCGAAGCGAAGAGTATTATTTAAAATGTTTATTTATACTTCTCCAGAAAAGATGCAAATAATTAAATGGTATTATCAAGATAATTCGTTAGCAGAATGTGTAGATCTATTTGCTAATACTTTCGAAACTAGACCCATACCTTGTAGACAAAGAATTGCAAATGTTATAAATAGTTTTGAAATACAACATTGCTTAAAAGATTGTACAAAATGTCACAAAAGAAAAGAGATGCCCCCGGAAAGACAGCAGGAAATCCAAAGAAGGGATGAAGATATTTGTTCTACAATTGAAGTAGATAAATGCAGAACCACCAGAAGTGTCGCCAAAGAGTTGGAGGTTTCGCATACCACAGTTCATAAAGTTCTAAAAAAATATGGCTTTAAGAGTTTCAAATACTCGAGAACCCAGGAGTTATTTCCCGGAGATCATTATCGTAGAATGGAGTTCTGTCAAGCTGCAATGGATGCATCTCACGAAAATGATGATTTTGTAAAAAACATTCATACCTATTCTGTAACTCATTTCGATGATAGAAGTCAGTAAAATCGAATAGAAGTGACCAAGTCGAATAGAAATAGTCCAAATCCGTATTCCATAACTACTTCGGAATCTCTACAATCGTAATGTGAATAGAAATCACTTCGACAGCATTTACCCTGTCGAGATGAGATTTCGATTATCGGAATTGTGGTTGACGCAAGCGCGTTTTGTTTTGTTTTGACGTTTATATTTTATATATAAAAATAATTAATTACATACTACTTATTTATAATTATTTATAGTATTTGTACCTTTTTTTAGCTGCTTAATTTTTAGTCTGTGGTGTTATTTGTTTAGAGAACTATATATATTTCATTTAGACATGTTGTACGAGTATGAATAATTGGACCTAACCTTATTTATTTGCTACTTGGCATCTGAATGTTTCCCATTCACATTGTTGCCATATTTTGTTCGTATATTTCTTGTACAATTGCAATCAATGGTATAATGCACAAGAATAGCTTGATAAATAAATATTATACCAGTATACTTGTATATTTATCAGTCAACGCTCATAGCCTGAACAAATTATAGAAAAGATGCCATTTTTGGGAAAAGTTGTTTAGCAATTATTTCAACTGAAATCGAATCTTAAAGATTGCATATTATTAGTAATATCAATTTTAAATAATTTATTAATAATAATGAATTAATAACATCAATTTAAATATCTTTGATTTAAAAGCATTTATACTTCTTATCTTCACTTATCTTTTTTATTTATCAGTTTATCTTCTTTTTTATATCAATTTTAATTAACTTTAATTTAAAACCATTTATCCTCTTTTAAGCTTTTTGCATCCAGTATTTACACGAATATTTTATTTACTTCTCAAAACTTTGAGGATAGTATGAAGAAAGTATGAAAACATTAAGGAAATGGCAACGGTGTCATATCTCAAGTAACAAAATAGGTCACAGAACACAATTTCGCTGGTTACTGCGCGGCTGCCACCTCCTCAGAACCGCGTGAAATAGAAGTCAGAGATTCCGATTACGATATGAGTTACAGAATACCGATCCAAACACAAAAATGACGCGATAGATATCAAACATTCCGATTTTGGGTAATTACGATTCGACTTGGTCATTTCTATTCGATTTGTTAAAAGTTACAGAATAGGGCTGATTCTTTTCACCGATGAATCGTCATTTTCTGTACGGGGTCATCACAATCCTTCCAGAACGCGGTATTGGTCTCAGGAAAATGGACATAGAAGCATTGTACATCGGACTCAACGCCCTCAAAAACTTAATGTGTGGACCGGCATTTTGGGTGACCATGTAATTGGTCCATTTTTCATTGAGGGAGTTCTGAATTCAGCTAAATATCTTGCTCTTTTACAAGATAGCATTATTCCAGCTATTCAGAATCTCCCAGATGTACGTTTAGAAGATGTCTGGTACCAACAGGATGGCTGTTCCGTTCATAATGCGCGTATCGTGAAAAATTATTTAAGCACAATTTTTCAAAATCGCATTATAAGCGGAACAAGCAACCAAATTAAATGGCCTGCAAGATGTCCCGATTTGGCTCCCATGGATTTCTTTTTCTGGGGACATATTAAATCCACCATCTATGGCAACGATCTCGAGAGGGCACATAGTCTAGAGGATTTGGAAAATAAAATAAGAAACGCTTGTGCTACGATTACGCCACAACAGCTTGAAAACGTGAGACAAGCATTTTATGATAGACTAGGTTATTGTCTTGCAAAGCAAGGTGGTCTATTTGAACCTTTCATTTAGTTTACTTATTATTTTCTACCGTATAATGTATTGTTGGATTTCCAATTACTTTAAATTAATTATTTATTTGTTTTTAACTGCATTTTATTCATTTTAAATTATTTACGTAGATTTACAGATTTAGCAGAATTACCTCCCTCGAGTCACACGTAATAGAGTCTTTTTCATGAAAGAAAATTCTACATACAGTTTAAAAACAATAGGCGTGGTTTCCTGTAGGCCTATTGGGGACTATCTTTCAACAATAGAAAAGATCAGCGCACTGGCTAGCTTACCTCAAGTGGTATGAAAACGGCTAGGTATGTTTGTAGAGGAGAAATTTACTTTACTCAAAGGATTGTGACCGATCAGAGGTCACAGGTCAAAGTATCCTCAAAATACTAAGGTAGCCACTTGAGGACACTTTTGCCTTTGATCCCCTACGACACGCAAAGATCGCCGTTCGTGAAGTCACAATCCTCGCTTATATTCATTTCGACTGACACAAATAAACGTCAAACATGACAATATAGTAGCTGAATATTTTTGGCCTGAGGGAATGAGAAAACTCTGTCTGTTTAATTTTGTAATTAGTTTTAAATAAAAAATATTTTAAAAATTAAAGTAAAATTATTAACTCATCAATCATAATCTTTGTTTTTGAGTTATTTATGGACATTCTTGCTTACAAATTCACTTATTGTATTCGTTGTAACGACTCTATTGCACCAGAAACTCGAACACAAGCTTCAACTAACACAGATTAGCGCAGTTGCCACACTCAACTTAATGGACATTGCCTATGTCCAGCTGTACGATTTACGTACTGTATCATTATTGCTTAACAATGTTCTTCTATAGGTTTGCATTCAAGAGAATCATCTGTAAATGCTTCTGCACCAAACGCCAAAGAGATTCTCGCCGAGGCTCCGATGGTTCTCAGCTCAATCAAGGCGGCAAGCACTTCCGGTCTCCCAGCTACAATATGCAGCACCAAGGTAACTCCCTCGGAGATGACAGCGATCCAGGTGGCGACATCATGGATTCCAGGTGACGCAGTGCCAAGAGAGGCATCAGCAAGATGCACGAGGAAAAAGAATCTGTTTTAAAGGTCGCCATGTGCATGATGGTTGGCTGACAAAGAGAAAATTTTGCTACCGAGATGAATACGTCGGTGTAGATATTGTATGGAAAGGGGTTTCATTAAACAGTTGTGTTTATGGCATTTTCCTATGTTATATTTTATTTATATTTTATTTTTTTTTTGTGATACGTATTATAGCCTATTGATTATCTACTATAGAAAGGAACTACAACGTTAACGGGGTTTTATTATTTCATATGGTCAATTAATCTCTATATATGAAAAAACCGCTGTGTGCTACCATTTAAAGGGGTGCGTTTTTGAGAAATGGGTGAATTAGTCCCTGGGCACAGGTTACATTAGGGTGAGTTATATGCACTTTTGGTACAAACACGTCTACATAAAAATTGTTCCTGTTTAAATTTCCTATCTAAATGTAACTTTTTAAAGTCAAAGATACTTTTTTTACAAAAATATATTTAAAAGAAAAAGCACAAAGAGACCCAAAAGAAAGAAATTTTGATTTTTGTCCCATAACTTTTGTCTACGAGGATATTGGTATAGACATTGCTTCAAAGAAAGAAAACTTACATATTTTCTCTTTAAAATGATGTTTGGTAGAGATCATTAGGATTTACAGTTTTCGAAATATGATTTTTCAAAGTTCGCCACTCACAGCAATTTTGGGCAATTTTCCTTGTTATTTCGCAAATATTGTTCTGTAACTTTTTTCTACGCAACTTTAGGCATATGCAATGGTACATGTAGGAGGAATAGAAATCAATTACCTTTAAAATTTTCTACTGTATAATGTTGTACGACTTCTTTTAAATAGGTTATCTTGTTGAAGATTTTATACTTTTAACGAGCTTTTATATTTTTTACGATTATTTTTTAAATTTCCCATTATAACTTTTTTTCTTCTACATTTAGGTATATATTATATAATAAAAAAGAAAGCTTATTCTGTTTACCTTAAAATGGTGTATTATAAAAAATTCTAGGATTATTTTTGAATAAGATATGCTTTTTCAAAATGTAATAAGTACTTGCAACGATTTTTGATTTTAGGATTATTTTTTAAATTTCTCATTATAACTTTTTTATATGATTGTGTGTTATGATTGAATCTTATTCTTTATAGGTAATACTTTGGATCCACTTGACTCGGCCGGGCAAACTTCAAAATATGGATTAATTCCAATATTTACTATCAAAGCTCCTGCACCACAAGCTTTGCTTGAAAAAATAGCATGTAAATGTA
Source organism: Diabrotica virgifera virgifera (assembly GCF_917563875.1). NCBI lineage: Eukaryota > Metazoa > Arthropoda > Insecta > Coleoptera > Chrysomelidae > Diabrotica > Diabrotica virgifera. The sequence continues at coordinate 272,643,170 of NC_065445.1, read as the reverse complement.
CAAAGGGATGTACAAAAAACTGCGGTTGTAGAAAGATAGGAATTAGTTGTTCAATATTCTGCAAAGGGAGCATGTGCATGGGTACTAATTGTGGGATCTCTGAGGTGTCAGAGGAAGATATTGAAGCTAATGCTAACGAAGAGATGGACTTTGATTTTGAAAAATTTTTAAATGTCAACGTTTAAAAATTTTAACTAAAGTGATGTTTTCTAAGACTAATGTTTATGTAATTTTTGTAACCGAAATAATTTTAAATAATACAGGTAAAAAAATATCAAAGAATCACTCGGTTTCCATTATTTAAATATAGATTTTACACCATTTTAAAGAACAGAAAGTAAACCCTCATTATTGAGCAATATATAGTATATTCATTTACAAGAAAAAAAAAGTTATAATGAAAAATTTAAAAAATAATCCTAAAATCAAAAATCGTTGCAAGTACTTATTACATTTTGAAAAATAATATCTTATTCAAAAATAATTCTAGAATTTTTTGTAATACACCATTTTAAAGTAAACAAAATAAGCTTTTTTTATTATATAATATAATATATACCTAAATGTAGAAGAAAAAAAGTTATAATGAGAAATTTCAAAAATAATCGTAAAAAATGTAAAAAATAATATTTTTTTATATTAGGTATTATATAATATATAATATAATATTTATATTATATATACTATATAATATAATATATAATATATTATATAATAGTATTATTTTATTTTTATATTATATTATAAAAAATCGTTAAAAGTATAAAACTTTGAAAAACCATAATCTCTTGTAAAAAAAGTCGTACAACGTTATACAGTAGACCATTTTAAAGGTAATTGATTTCTGTTTCTATTACGCGTACCATTTCATATACCTAAAGTTACGTACAAAAAAGTTACAGAACAAAATTTGCCAAATAACAAGGAAAACTGCCCAAAATTGATGTGAGTGGCGAATTTTGAAAAATCATATTTCGAAAACTGTAAATCCTAATTACCTCTACTAAACAACATTTTAAAGAAGAAATATGTAGGTTTTTTTCTATAAAGCAATGTCTATAAGACAAAAGTTATGGGACAAAACACAAAATTTCTTTCTTTTGGATTTCTTTGTGCTTTTTCTTTTGAATATATTTTTGTAAAAAAAAGTATCATTGACTTTAAGAAGTGATATTTAGATAGGAAATTTAACCAGGAACAATTTTTATATAGGTATGTTTATACCAAAAGTGCATAGAACTCACCCTAATGTAACCTGTGCCCAGGGACTAATTCACCCGTTTCTCAAAAACGCACCCCTTTAAATGGTAGCACTCCGCGGTTTTTTCATACATAGATGTCCATTGACCATATGAAATAATAAAACCTCGTTAACGTTGTAGTTCCTTTTAGCTATCGCATTTTGAATATAATCAATAGCCTATTACAACAATAGACATATTTAAATAATGGAGAAGAAATATCTTCGATTAACTTTTTTTAGTTTTTAATCTATATTGATATGCATAATCTATAATTTTACACCAGAATAACAAAGAACTATATTCCCTATAAAAATGACTTGTTCACTTGATAAGTGTGTGGTATCTTCATGGCAAATGTTTTATGTAAACGTTGAATAGAAGTGTTGACACATATTATCCTGTTTCATTCCCTGTGGTTACTGAGGTATTTATTTTACTTTATTCTCTCTGATTTCATAATAAATTTAGGATAATTCGTAGATGGATCATCAATGCTTTATTTTGTGGCGTATCCAGTCTAAAGCCTTTTTGAACTTATAATTATTATAAAGTCCTGGCGTCCTATACTATCCTCTCTTCTAATCATAGGAGTCTCTGGTTTGGTGTCAATCTGCTGGTGGGTGTCTTATTTGCCATCTAGTTTATTTTGTTTTCTGGTTCTCGTTTGCGAAGTTGCTGGTTTGTGGCGTAAGCGTTTTGTTTCCTTTGGTTTGGCCATAAGCTCCAGATGACCCAACTCTATTAACCTTGTTTTCAGAGTGCCGAATGTTGACGATCATATCAATGCTATTGTATAGCAAGCTAGGTCTGCTGAGGAAGCCTGTAAGGCAGAAACAGCTGTCCAGGGATTGTGGATTAGGGTGCATCGAAAAAATCTTATATCTAATAGCGTGAAAAAGTTGCTAGTGTTATTTTTCAGCATATTAGCATGTTTAATTCTTTTTCTAAGCGAATTTTCTACCGCCCCCCCCCCCCAACCCTTGAATTTAATTAAATATCTGATTTTTACGGAAATTTCAATTTATATTATTTGGAATACTCGATCTGAGATAAATTAAAGAAAACTTAAAATGTTGTCAATTACAAATTTAAATGATATTTAAAGTTATATTTGTTTTTTCAGTCTCCCCAACCCCTTTGAAATGTCCCGCTTCGTGAGTCCGTGCGTGTAATTTTCACTTATGTTTGGTGCGATGCCTTACTTTGGTATTATTGTTGTTTGTAAATTAAAAATTTTTAAAATAGATAAACCAGGACCATGGGGAATAAAATCAAGATGTGCTGTGGACCGCCCCATTTTTGGGCAACCACCAAATATACCTGAAAATGTTTTAACGAAATGCAAACAAGCTATGAAGTTTTGTGGTTGCAAGAGAATAAAAATCTCAGCAAGAAAGAGCCAGAATTTTCTGTTATTCACGAACAGGTTGCAATTAAATTGAAGGAAATATGGAAAAAGGTTTTAATTCTAATTTAACATACAAGAATTATTCAGCTTTTAAAAGCCTATCATGACAAATATATGAAACTTATGAAACCACTTAAGAACAGGCAAAACAGTGAATTTTACAAAAATAAAATTCAATACTTTAGGAACAAAAGTAAAACTACACGTTTCGATATTGCAGCATGCAAATGTGACACTCTGATTATTTGTCTTTGTAGCAAATCTCATAAAGTGCCTCTTGATGAGCGCGAGTTTCTATTAAATCAAAGAGGTCCCAGAAAAATGGTGATAAGCTCGATTGATAGGGAAAACAAAAACAAATATAATCAGAGAGAACAACGGTAAAAAAAATTTACCGACGCAAAGACAAAACTTAGGTCAGGTAAAAAACAGTACCAAGTTTTATGGTCAATCGATCGTGTAAGAACACATAACACTTGTGCTTGAGCCAGGGTGCAAATATTTCGGATATGGGTATCCACTGTCTGGTATATCAGAAAATATCAAATCCTGCTATTGCATGTGACGAAACAGTCGTAAATACTGGCGTTAAGGGTGATGTAATACGGCTGTTAGAAGAACATCTTAACAAAACCGCTTCAGTGGTTTGTATGTTTGTGACATTCAAATGATCTACCCCTTGGACATCAAAAGAAGTTTGCCAGTGACCAAATCAAAAAACGTGAGGGTCTTCAAACTTTCTCCAAAAAAAATTTTGATTCAAACGGCTACTTTGTGTTAATTAACTAACAAGAATGTCACCTTACAGAACCACCTATATTCTCTAGATTTTCGAGTGACAATCTGCAAGATTTTATTAAGAATCCTATTTAAGACCCTTTTAACATTGAGATTGAGAAATATCACTGCCACAAACAATGTGTAGAACGATGTGTCAAGCTGGTGGCACAAGCTTCTCTAGCAGTTTGTGGAGCGTATTCGAGGGATGGATTTATAAAAACTCGAATTGATTCCAGAAAAACTATGTCTCACTTTAATGCTAAATCGGAAGACATCTTCGAATAGAATGCTGTTACCATATTTTTTTGTAATATATACCTAATTTTGTACTTTGCTTTTAATTTATTTTAGTATTAAAAAACTTGAGTGACGTCAGGGAGACGGATAAGTTAGGCTATTTTGTTATAAAAAGAATGTTATATAGTATACTTTTCTTAAGTAAAATTTTTAATTGCCTTGTGATTCAAGTTCTATAAGGTATTACATTTCCCTTACAAAAGAAATTCGCATATTAATGTATTTTTCTAATTTTTAGTTGCCGTGGGGAACAGAAAATTTTTTTTTATTTCAACGCAATTTCACTAAAATACTATAGTGTGTGAAAAATTTTTTTCGTGTGTTAACATTTTTTCAAAATTTTTAATTGTCTTGGGGGGGGGGGCAGAAGATATTTTCCAATTTCGAAAAAAATTTACCAAAATACTTAACAGTTGATTGGGCAAATTTTGTGAGGTATTACTTTTCCATCGCAAAAAAAAAATTTTTTCGCCTTTTTCGATGCACCCTATTGTGCATCCCTCTGAATCGAAAGCAAGCAAAAACCATATTTTACCTTTTTATTTCTATTTCGTTATCTTCTGCTACTTTAAAAACTTTTTATTGTGATCCAGTTGGTGTCTATTCCTTTCTGGCATTTAGCGTGTAAAATTTGGTTTGTTAATTGAAAAAAAAAACTCGAACATTGATCAAGATCACCATAAACACCAGCAATATCAAACTGAACAAACAAAAATATTGCTACCAATTTAAGGAACGAAAACCTCATATGTAGGTCAAATTTTGGTAATGGATATCAATAATAATTTATTTAATATCAGTCCGATTTTCAATTTATTTGTTTTATGTCTGAATTTATTTCTACCTAAACTAAAATGGGAACTTTACGATGATGAGCTTCCACTGTTATCTGTCATAAATACTGAATTATTAATGAAACTTCTATAACGAGACATACAAAGATGGTATAATAGGAATTTGGTGCTGAGATTTTATTCTGAATTTATTCAATTTTTTTTGTTAAATAGAATAAAAAGATATAGGTAATATAATGTAAGTATACTTGGTATGTATTAAATGTTTCTATACATATATGTTTTACAAAATTAAAGGTATTTAATAGCCTAACGATATAGAATGTTTTATACAAGAACTTATAATTTAATTTTCGTTTCAATGTTTTATTGAATAGCTGATTTATTGAGGATTTTACCATTAAATATGATTAGGTTTTTTTACACTTTATGTTTCGCTGATGACCAAACTCTAATTGCTCAAGATCATGACAACTTGAGTTACATGACACGGAAGCTAATAGAAGAATATAACAAATGGGGTCTCGGGGGAGAACTGAAGCCATGTCTTGTGAAGGAACAAAGCAGTCCATTACATTAGATGAGTGGGTAGAAATTAAACACTGTGATGAATACAAGTACCTGAGCATGAAGGTAAATTAAGATGAAATACTCTATGCTGATATAAAAACAAAAATATACAGGGTAGAAAAGCCATATCCACGATTAACGGAATTCTGTGGGGAAAACAATATCTAAAGCGAACCAAGAGTGCATACACAATACCATACTTAAAAGTATAATCACATATGGCAGTGAAGTTTGGCCACTGAAACAAAGAACAGAAAAAATGTTACTAATAACAGAAATGGACTTCTGGAGAAGAGCAGCAGACAAATCAAGAAGAGATCGGATACCAAATAACAGAATACGAGAAATGGGAGTCACACGATGGGAGAATTGATGGGAGACGCGAATAGGCTTAACATGGGCAGCATCTAGCAAGCTAAGCCATATTCTAAAAAGTTCAATTCCCATATACAGGGTGAGTCATGAGGAACTGTACATACTCCTACCTCGTATAGAGGCTCCTATGGGGAATAACAAATGGCCATTAAAAAGTGTCTGCTTCCATTGATTAATAATATACAGGGCGAGTTTCGCATTTTGACATAAATTTGTATTCGTCATAATTTTTGAACGGTCAGATCGATGTGTCTCTTATTTTGGCCAATCGTTACACTGTTACCACCTAATCAACTGATTTATTCAAACTAGAAAAAAATCAGGTCCGGCTTTAAAAAATTAGTTCGTTTGCGTCTTAGAAAAAATTTCACCCTGTGTACGCTTTTTGAAAACTCTAATATAAATTTTACAAATTAGACAAATAGGCAATTAAAATGTCATATTTATTTTTTTCTCCACACGATTCCTTAATTTTTTATAAAAAAATCAAATTTGACTATGAATTAAAAGTTTGGTAAAGTGAACCATAGATTTAAAACAATTAACTTTTATTACAAAAATTAATTTTTTTTGAACAAATGTTTAATTTATGTTACCATCCAATCAACTGATTTATTCAAACTAGAAAAAAATCAGGCCCGGATTTAAAAAATTAGTTCGTTTTGGTCTTAGAAAAAATTTCACCCTGTATACGCTTTTTGAAAACTCTAATATGAATTTTACAAATTAGACAAATAGGCAATTAAAATGGCATATTTATTTTTTCCGCACACGATTACTTAATTTTTTATTAAAAAAACAATTTTTTTCAAAATCGGAATGTTAACCTAAAAATCAAAAAAAAAATTAAATCACGGTTTAACTCGCTACAACTCTGTTCCATTTTAATATTTTTTTTTCTGAAATTTTTACAGCACATATTTCTTACCATTGTGAAGACTATGAAAATTGTTGTAGACTTTCAGTCTTCTTCTCGTAAAAGTTATGAATTTTTAAAAATAAAAGGTGCAGATTCGTGAATTGCAAAGTTAAATCGCAAAAATTAAGTGAAAAAATTTAAAATTCATCTATTTGATCACGTCTGTGAATGTTAAACTATAAAGTCCAAAAGAAGTGTTATGGGGAGTTTCAGATCTAGACGTGTCATAGAAAAAAAAATATTAAAACTTTTAATTTTAAGAAAAACGTTGTTTTTGTAAATTAATTTTTGTAAAAAAAGTTAATTTTTTTAAATCTATGCAACAACTTTGCCAAACTTTTTATGCATAGTCAAATTTGATTTTTTAATAAAAAGTTAAGTAATCGTGGGGAAAAAAGTATGCCATTTTAATTGTCTATTTGTCTTATTTGTAAAATTCATATTAGAGTTTCTAAAAAACGTATACAGGATGAAATTTTTTCTAAGACCCAAACGAACTATTTTTTTAACTCCGGGCCTGATTTTTTTCAAGTTTGAATAAACCAGTTGATTGGGTGGTAACATAAATTAAATATTTGTTCAAAAAAAATTCATTTTTGTAATAAAAGTACGTTTTTTTAAATCTATGGTTCACTTTACCAAACTTTTAATTCATAGTCAAATTTGATTTTTTTTATAAAAAATTAAGTAATCGTGTGGGGGAAAATAAATATGCCATTTTAATTGCCTATTTGTCTAATTTGTAAAATTCGTATTAGAGTTTTCAAAAAGCGTATACAGGGTGAAATTTTTTCTAAGACCAAAACGAACTAATTTTTTAAAGCCGGGCCTGATTTTTTTCTAGTTTGAATAAATCAGTTGATTAGGTGATAATAGTGTAACGATTGACCAAAATAAGAGACACATCGATCTGACTGTTCAAAAATTATGACGAATACAAATTTCGTCGGTCTTGACGGTCCAGTTAGCTGGGGCTCAGTCGATCGACAAGTTTAGTGGATTTGCGATTTGCGGTCGCTGGTTCGAGCCTCAGCTAGGTCATGAAATTTATAAAAGGCCAACGCCGTAACTCAATAGAGTCTACGGCTTGGTCTGGAATAAACTGGCGTCTGATCGGCCTATGGAGGAGCGGTACGGGAAGGGATAAGGGCTTCCGGCTTGGTGATACTCCTCCATAGATCCCTACCGAAGGGCGTTGACGCCTAAGAACGGTATATACATACATACAAATTTCTGTCAAAATGGGAAACTCGCCCTGTATATTATTAAACAATGGGAGCAGACACTTTTTAATGGTCATTTGTTATTCCCCATAGGGGCCTCCATCCGAGGTAGGAGTATGTACAGTTCCTCATGACTCACCCTGTATATGTCTCAAGCGAAAGGTTTAGAACCAATGCGTTTTGCCCGTACAAACTTATGTATGGAGCTGAGACTTTAACATTGACGCAAAAATCCGCGAATAAACTCAGTTACACAACGAGCCATGGAACGTGCAGTGCTGAACGTGAACCTTCGAGACCACATAACAAACCAACAAATCAGGCAAAGATCAGGAGTCCACGACGTCATCGAAAGAATCACGACGCTTAAGAGAAACTGGGCAGGGCACTTAGCTAGAACATGAGATGAGCGGTGGACAAGACCAATCGTGGAATGGAGGCCCAGAAACTATAAAATAAGCCACGGACAACCACCGACTAGATGGACCGATGACATCAAAAGAGTAGCGGGAAACTGACTACAAGCGGCCCAGTGTAGAGAACACTGAAAAGAACTGAGGGAGGCCTATTTTCAACAGTGGACGCGATTGGCTGATTGATGGTGATGATATAGGTATGTACGTTGAAAATATTTTAAGACAAAATAAGTTCGACACAATTTTTGTACAACAAAGTAGCTAAAACGTGTGTATAAAGTAGCAATCAATGAACTTTTTATGGGAGCAATTTTGGATAAAAAAAACTTTTGGATCTCCGATTTGTCTGAAAATTGGTCGTAGAAATAAAACATTTAAGGTCGAATTGTCTTATTTTTCTTTTTTTATCAAAATGTTATTTAAAGCGATTTTACAGTGATTTGGTATTTATTTAAACAAATTTGCATTTTCTATCGTAAAGTATCAATGGTTGCAGCTGGTATCAAGCAGCTGGTTTCGATGGAATATATCCTGAGTTTATAGTCCACACTGGTACAAAAACAAGACAATGGCTCAAAGAATTCTTTAGCGACATTGTGACTACAGCTATGCTTCCCCCAGAATTTAAAAGAACAAAAATGATCGCAATCCAGAAGCCTGGCAAAGACAACAAGCTGCCTGAAAGTTACCGGCCTATCGCCTTACTCAGTTGCTGTTATAAATTACTAGAACGACTCTTATATAATAGAATATGTAACACCATTGAGGACGCTGTACCAATTGAGCAAGCTGGATTTAGAAAAGGACGAAGCTGTTGTGACCAAGTGCTGTCCTTAACTACATTCATCGAAGCTGGCTTTGAAAGACGTGAAAAATCTGCCATAACATTTATAGACCTTACGGCTGCCTATGACACTGTGTGGAGAGAGGGCCTTATTTATAAGTTGATGAAAATCATACCCTGTCTCAAAACTTGTCAGCTGATAAACAATCTACTAACTAACAGACTGTTTCAGGTATATATAAATGATGCACGAAGTAGCGTTAGAAAACTTAACAACGGCTTACCTCAAGGCTCAGTGCTAGCTCCTTTATTATTTAACCTTTATACGGCGGATATACCTGAAACAAAATCGAGAAAATTCGCTTATGCAGACGACCTGGCCATTGGCTTCCAAGATAATAGTAAGGAAGCTGGAGAACGAGCTCTAAACGAGGACCTAACTACACTTAGTAACTACTTTAAGAACTGGCGCTTACGTCCTAACACAAGCAAAACTGAAACCTGTCTCTTTCACCTGTCGAAGCAACTTGCGGGCGATACCCTCAATGTAACTCTAAATGATGCAGCTATCAAACATAACAACAACCCCAAATATCTAGGCATCACACTTGATAGAACACTCACCTTCAAAAGCCATCTTACAAACGCAGCCGGTAAACTGAGAACAAGAAATAATATATTAACAAAACTTGCTGGAACAACTTGGGGTGCTTCTGCAGATACTCTTCGGACCTCTGCTCTAGCTTTGGTTTTTTCAGTGGCAGAATATTGTGCACCAGTATGGTTAAATAGTGCACATACAAACAAAATCGATGTCCAACTTAATCAAACCATGAGATTAATCACTGGAACAATAAAATCAACCCCAGTGAGATGGCTGCCTACTTTGAGCAATATTGCCCCACCAGATCTACGCCGTACAGCAGCATTAGTGAGAGAGTATCAGAAAATTGTAGCCAACATACAATTACCAATCCATCAAGACATACCAGACATCTCAAAAGAGCACCAGCGACTGAGGTCTAGAAATCCTCCAATCAGAACTGCCCGAACAATTGGTGATTCCTATGATATACAAAGGCAATGGTCCACAAGATGGATGCCAACAATAGCAGCAGACTATATTCAGATATCCACCCCAACCCAGGGTTTCATCGGATCGGGTCTGCCCCGGCCCACCTGGACGAGGCTTAATCGCATACGTACCGGACATGGTAAATGTGCTGATTCTCTGTTCAAATGGGGTCGTGCAGAAAGTCCACAGTGTGATTGTGGATCGCTTAGACAGACCATAAGTCATTGTGTTTCAGATTGCCTAAATCGGGCCTACCGTGGAAACCTCCAGGACTTTGTGGAATGCTCCCCAGATGCAATTGAATGGCTATGTAAATTGGACATTAATATTTAGATTCATTCATTATGTTTTGGTGTTTGAATAATATATGTGTATATGTGTATATATGTGTGTACAGTAGGAAAAATGAAAGAATACCCATGAACGAACACATAAAACACGCTGTATTTTCCTTTCACCGTGTCACACAAAAAATTGACCAGCGCAAATACATGTAATAATTATTATTACATGTACTTGCGCTGGGCAATTTTCTTTGTGACACGGTGACAGGAAAATACAGTGTGTTTTATATGTTCGTTCATGGGTATTCTTTCATTTTTCCGACTGTATATATGTATATATGTATATATATTATATTTGTGTATTTATCGTACTGAGAAAGTCCATACGCTAAATAAAAATAAATAATCAATGGAAAACATAATATTTTAATAGAAGCGACTCAAAAAGGTCATTATATGGCATTACGATTATTTATTTGGAAATACGATTTATTTGGAAAAATTTCAGTTACTACCATTTTTGTTGAAAAGTTAAAAATGGCGAAGATATTGAGCAAAAACGGTTCTCCTTTAAAATCAAGATGGCGGCTAACGTAACGGAGGAATTCATTCGCAATTTTAAATTTAGACTATTATTGACCCCTCTAAAGATTAGAAAAATAAAATTTTGGACAGCTCGGCATGCAAGGTCAAATTAATGCCATTCCGACTGGACTAATATACTTTTGAGTTTGATATTATTGCATGGTACTTTTTTGGTATTGCAATATAATTCAAATCGTTCTAACTACTTATGTCCTATGTTTTTGCTATATGTGGGAAAATTTTCAGCCAATTCGATTATGATGTATTTTAGGAATGGAGGAAAATGTTAAAAACGGTATTTTAACTTTTTCTACATTATAAAATTTGATCAAAAACTTGTTTTTAATTAAAATAACTTGTTATAATGCCATATAATGACATTTTTGAGTCCTTTCTATTAAAATATTATGTTTTCCAATGATACTTTACGATAGAAAATGCAAATTTGTTTAAATAAATACCAAATCACTGTAAAATCGCTTAAAATGATATTTTGAGAAAAAAAGAAAAAGAAGATTTTTTGACCTTAAATATCTTATTTTTACGTCCCGCAGAAGCTATACACCAAGTTTTAGAAAAACCGGAGATTCAAAAGTTTTTGCCTGAGTGCTTTGACATGAAATGTACCTTTATACTGCTTTACCAATTTTTTCCTAATAAAGATATTACTTATTGATTCGTCTTAACAACACTTAATTTACTTGTATGTATATGTATTTGTACTGGACTTTTGTTCTAATGTTCTAATATAAAGCATTCTAATATATCCTGAGTATAAAAATTTTTCTAAATGTTGGATGTATATTTATCGATGTTGATTCCTACCTTAATATTGTTTTTGAAATTGTTATAATAAATAATATGAAATATGTGAATATTATTAATAATCATTCTACTGATTTAAAATTAAATCTATTAATTAATAATTAAGAAAAACTGACTATTTGCTATATACAGAAAATATGTTATACCTAAATATGCAAAGAATTCAATCGGTCAAGCCTTAATTCTGAACCATAGAATAGCTTCAAAACAATATGCAAAAAAATTATACATTTGGATTTGAGTAAAGCTTGTATCTTTTATTAATTAAAAACTACAGTAATCTAAAAAAGTTTAAATATCCAAGCATCACACTATCTGGCCCCAAAAGTTTGAAAGTTTTACGAAGGAAATTGAATAACGGAAAATGCAAAATAGATAAATAAAAAAAGGCGAAATAACATCAAACAGAGAAAATTTACTAAATATCGTAGAAGAATTTTATTTGGATTTATATAGGAGCCAAATACTAAATCAACATAATCTGAGGGAAGCAGTTTCAAAGAAAATAATAAACCAAGTGTCCGAAATACTACCAGAGATAACCACTAGCGAAATCCATCAATCACTGAGAAACATGAAAAATGGAAATGGACCAAGTGAATATGGAGTCGTAATAGAGGCCATTAAAAACGGAGGCCACATTCTTATAGGTAAAATAAAAATTTATGCTTTCATCAAAAGTCGATACCTGAAAAATGGAAAAACGCAGTAACAATACTTTTGCATAAGAAGGGAGATATGACAGACGTAGAATATTACAGACCCATTAGCCTGCTAAACCACTTATACAAACTCTTTACAAAAGTAGTGACAAGAGTGTAGAAAAGAAGCTAGATTTTTACCAGCCAAAAGAACAAGCTGGATTTCGATCAAACTTTGGAACAAACGACCATCTGCAGGCAGTAAAGTTACTAATTCAAAAGTCAATAGAATATAACCCTTGTCCTAGCATTCGTGGATTTTCATAAAGCCTTTGACACAATAGAGCTGGATAGCATTTTAGAAGCTCTAAATGAATGCCGCATTGACTATCGTTACAATACACTCAGCTATAATATTTATAAAGAGACAACAATAAGTGTTAAGTTGCATGATAAAACCAAACAAATAAGCATAGAACGCGGCGGAAGACAAGGCGACACACTCTCGCCAAAACTATTTATAGTATAGTATAGTTGATCCAAAAGATGGCATAACCCAGACATCCAAAGTGAAAGTTATCCTTCAACACCAAATTGTTCTATATGGTCCACACAATGCCCAGAAAAAAGTCACACCATTTTGAGCGTCGGGTTTGGGGGGGAGAGGGGGGAGAAATCGGTAAATTCGTAGTTTTTTAAGTTTTTCGCCAATATTTCTAAAACTATGTGGTTTAGCATGAACAACCTTCTATACAAAATTGTTCTACATTAAATTTGAAATAAAAAAGGTCCTATGCATAATCTTTCTAAAATGAATGGTTCCAAAGTTACGGAGGTAGTATAGTATAACTGGTCCAAAAAAGGCCTAACCCAAACATCCAAAGTAAAAGTTTTCCTCCAACACCAAAATGTTCTATATGGTCCACATATTGTTCAGTAAAAAGTTACACCATTTTGAGATTCCGGTTTGGGAGGGAGATGAGAGAGAAGCCGGTAAATTAGTAGTTTTTTTAAGTTTTTCGTCAATATTTCTAAAACTACGCTTTAGCGTAAACAATGTTTTATACAAAATTATTCTACATGAAATTTAAAACAAAAAATGTTCTATACATAATTGTTATAAAATCAACGGTTCCAGAGTTACCTAGGGTGAAATTCGAGGTTTTCGATACTTTTTATATTTTTTGGGCAATATTTATGATATAACTATACCAAAAACCCAGACATCCAAAGTGAAAGTTATCCTCCAACACCAAATTGTTCTATATGGTCCACATAATGTTAAGAAAAAAGTCACACCATTTTAAGCGTCGGGTTTGGGGGGGAGAGGGGGGAGAAATCAGTATATATAAAAAGTATCGAAACCCTCCAATTTTCACCCTCCGTAACTCTGGAACCGTTGATTTTATAACAATTATGTATAGAACCTTTTTTGTTTTAAATTTTATGTAGAACATTTTTCTATTGAACATTGCTTACGCTAAAGCATAGTTTTAGAAATATTGAAGAAAAACGTAAAAAACTACTAATTTACCGACTTCTCCCCCATCTCCCCTCCCAAACCGGAAGATCAAAATGGCGTAACTTTTTACTGAACAATATGTGGACCAAATAGAACAATTTGGTGTTGAAGGAAAACTTTTACTTTGGATGTCTGGGTTAGCCATTTTTTGAAAAAATTATACTATACTACCTCCGTAACTTTGGAACCGTTCATTTTAGAAGGGTTATGCATAGGGCCTTTTTTATTTCAAATTTAATGTAGAACAATTTTGTGTAGAGGGTTGTTCATGCTAAACCGCTTAGTTTTAGAAATATTGACGAAAAACGTTAAAAACTACGAATTTGCAGATTTCTCCCCCCTCTCCCCCCCAAACCCGACGCTCAAAATGGTGTGACTTTTTTCTGAACATTATGTGGACCATATAGAACAATTTGGTGTTGGAGGATAACTTTCCCTTTGGATGTCTGGGTTTGGGTCTAACTATACCATACTATTATAACTGTTCTGGAATATGCATTTAAGATGCTCAACGGGGACAATAAAGGGATCACAATAGATGGAGAAAAGTTAAATCATCTTCGTTTTGCAGATGACAGTCCTTATAACTGATGACCTAGGAGAAGTAAAGGAAATGCTAAATGAGTTAGACGCTATCTGCTGGAAAATAGGCCTGAAAATGAACTTTTCTAAAACTAAATTTATGACTAATCTGATTCCTAGCGGACAGCTGATTATACGTGAACAAAAAGTAGAACTTTTACTTGGGTTAAAAGTTTACTTGGAAGTTACTTTGGAAAGTTTACTTGGGTTATGAAATTAGAATTGGCAGAGAGAACCAAACATGCGAAATAAAAAGAAGATTAACTCTTGCTTGGGCAGCCTACGAAGCTCTGAGAGACATATTTAGGAGCAGTATACCGATCGGTTTGAAAAGACAAGAGTTTGATCAATGTGTGCTTCCGGTAATGACATATGGAGCCGAGACACTGACTCTTACCAAGGCAACAGCGTCGAAAATGCGGGTTGCTCAAAGGCGTATGGAAAGATCCATGCTGGGCGTAACCCTACGGGATAAAATAAGAAATGAAGATCTCAGACAAAGAACCGGTATCGCAGATGTTGTAGAACGTATCACCAGGCTCAAATGGAACTGGGCAGGACACGTCGTCAGGCTGAAAGACTCAAGATGGACACGAAAGCTGATGGAATGGAGACCGAGGGAAGATAAGCGCAGTAGAGGAAGGCCGCCTACACGATGGACAGATGATATCACCCGGATTAGTAAAAACTGGCAACAATCAGCACAAAAACGTGAAATGTGGAAACAATTGGGGGAGACCTATGTCCAGCAGTGAACGTGAATTGGTTGGATGATGATGATGACACTATCTAGCCACAGAAACTACTAAACACGAGTGGAAGATTAAGTGAATAAAGAACGAAAAGAATGCTAGAAACGGCAGAAATAAAAACCATCAGAAAAACCGATGGTAAGACACTATGGGACAGAACTAGAAGTACAAATATACGACGAAAATCAAAAGTGGAGAATATCAGGAACTGAATAAGAAAGAGAATAGTAATACTCCCAATACCCTGAATAACGATGCAGACCAACGAAGCTATGTAAAAGAGCAAATGCAGTTCGTAAATTATTGAAAACTATTAAAATAATAAAAATTTCGTATCTAGGCTATGTTATTAGAGGAGACCAGATGAAACGAAAAACCGCGATAGACTACCCCAGCTGGTTGAAATAATATCCCAAGATAATACTCCAACCAACTAAGATAGTTATCGTTCACCCTAGCTTAGCTCAATCTCTCAGGGTGTGTGTTCGTCTGAAAATTTAGAATGGAAGCAAACAAAACAGTATTTTAACCAATCATGTTTATTGTTCAATAAAGATATAATAAAAAGGTGACTTATTAAATGCATTAACAAATATATTCAAATTCTTGCCAAAAACTAACAATTCTTGGATTATACTTATGGATGGATTGTGGTATGGGTTCGATGGTAACTTCTTGATATCTACAGCTGTTGACTTGTAAACCTGGGCAGATGTTGTGGCCCTAGGTCCCTGCAGCTACGGTCTTGGTGGTGTTGTAGATGTTGGGTGCTGCTGTCTATCTAGATGTATCCTGTTGTCTTGGCCTCTAAGTGTACATCACCGGTGATGAAGGCAGGTGGCTCCCGAAGGAAGAAATATTGATTTTTTCCCAAAACTAGAATACAAAACGTGTATGTATAAGTTTTGTCATCAAGAAGAAAGGTACCTTGCCAAAAAGTAGCAGATGACAAGGGGTAAATTAAATGGAATTAATTACTAATAGTTAAACTATTTGATTACTAAGAGCATATTAATAGATGAAATGAAATATTCAAAATTAAGATATCAAGACACGTGGAGAGTCGAGGTCAGGTATAAAAAATACTATAAAAACTATTATAAAAAGGTAGGTATGCATGTAGAAATATAATGATTGTAATTAATATGATAAGAATAAAAACTCACCCCAAGAGAATAAGTCTTGATGGATAAATAAATCTAATATTCAAATTTCATGTCTTTTTAAGAAATAATTTTTCCCTTCCTTTTTATTTGAAGTAACGACTATGGAACACAAGATTAGATCAGATGCTAGAATGTAAGATTATGAAGTATGTTCAGTACTTAGAATATAAAATAAACCAGGAAGGAGTACAATGCGAAATGACTTCGAGTCAGGAAGGAGGTTGCAAATGGCGATCAGCTGTCAGATTTGCTTTCTATCAGCAATAAACAGCTATAGATCAAGAGAAAATACGTATTAATATAATATTTTGTTGAAAAGTCAGTTAAATAACATTTTATTATACTAATAACTTGTTAATTGATTGCATATACAGGAGCTTTACCAGATGGTATGCCTATGCACACAGCTGATCCAATACACAAACACCTTCTACCTCGTTGACAAAAACTTATGAGTCATCCACAGACTTTCAAGATGGCAGATTCCGCTAGAAATTTAAGGTGTTGTTGATATATGACAGACTCTTTCCTTTTTATTTTATATTCTAAGTTTCAGTATGACTTGGACGAAAAGAGAGTTGCCTATAGAACGGGCACCAAACAGGTTTTTAACGGAGAAACAAGTTAAAACGAATAGAAGATAATTATTAATGAACTATTAAAGAAAAGAAAATAAAATAATTATTTAAAAATAAAATAGCAAAGATGTGACGTTTGTAACATTACACAGTACATAATCCTTCAGCTTATCATAAAAGGTAAACTCGAGAGCCGCAGAGGTATTGGAAGGGAGCAGAATTGTCATGGATCAAGGACATTCACGATTGGACAGGAATATGCCTGCCGAAGAACTACTCCGATTAGCTGAAGACCGTAAACAACTCGCCAATACAATTTCCAATGTTTGGTGACCTAATATGGCATCCAGATAAGAAGAATAAAGTTTTCACTATAGCTAATATGCCTGGTTTATCTGTGATCTCCTTCTGGGATATATAACCCCCTTCTGGGGATTTATAATGTCCCCGTCCTTGCATTTCCTGTATACATATGTCTTTTCTGGTAGGTTTGCAAATTTTTGTTCGTTATGTTCATTTCATGAGTTAACGTGTTCCAGGTTTTCACTACTACAGAGCTCCTTTATTTTTTTTTCGTCTTTTGCAGATTTTTTCTGTATTTTTATGATTGGGTCAAAACTTTTCTTGAGCTTGCCGTATTGCATCTACTACTTCTTGATTTAGGTTATTTATATTTCTTGTTGTTAAATTCCTTTTGTAAAATACTGTTGAAATATTTTTCAAATTCAAGTTCATTCGTTGTGTCTATATCAAAACTTTTTTAATACTTTTCATTTCATCATCTGTCGATTTTTCATAGATTCGTATTCAAAACATTGATTTATTATGTTTACTATAGTTATACTCTTTTTCTTCCTTCTTTCAAATCATCTGTGACAATGTGGTGCGGTCACAGGAAAAACTCGAGAAAGAAATAATTCCAAATAACGTTTTACAAACTTGAAAAATATTCAGTTCAATTTAATTGTGTAATTCAAAAACGTTTTATTGCTTTAAATGCATAAATAAATGCTGTCAATAATAAAACAAACTGTAGTGTTGATAAGAATATAAAAAAATATGAAAATGTTATTTTTTATTTTTCAATAAAAATAAAAACAACCCGGCAATATACCACTCAATATTTCATTATACGAGTAAAAATGGCATAGCTATAACATATTTCATTTATAGCAAAAAGTCATTTGTAAATTTGTAAAACTGGGGAGACAAAGACTGTAAATAAATTACTGTTTTAGAAAATTCTGTGTACTAAAAATAGATCCAATGTTTTTAAAATTTACCATCGGCAACAAAATTTTTTGTACGGTGACAAGCTTCAATAATATTCTTGCTACCTTGGACACAGACGTATGATAATATCATAATATTATTATTAACAAACAAAGTGGCTCTCTCCCCTTTTTTATTATTTACTATCAGAATAAATTTAACCTTAGTGACTAATTGATATATTCCTATAAAAATGTGATCTCCAACATCATTGCTATTTGTTCCTGTTTGATGTATGTACAGGGTAGAAATTTGGTCCTTTGGAATGGAAAATAGTTCTTTATAACTCTTTTATACCATATCGTACGAACAAATCTTTTAATGAATAATTTTGCAAGAGAAGAAAAAACCAGTATATAAAAGCTAATACCAAAGTAATCTTCGTATTCGTTTTATCGTTTAATTTATCTAGTCTTTAATTTATAGTTATTTTAAAACTATTTAATTTATCTAAAGTAACGCTAAAAATACAATAATTTATATGTTACTGTGAAAGTCCGAAATCCAGTGACTGTCGAGGTACACCAGTGAATGTCAGCATTCACGAAGTCGCTTGGCGCATGTCCGAATTATTTGTTAAATATCATATTTACTAACATGCACCGGTGAATGTCGACATTTGTTCATATAGCCCAGTAAATGAACGGGAAATTCGGCGATACCATGTAATTTTCAGGGGCAACTCCGAATTGCATGAAAATTTGGATTTAGGTTCTATTTACCCTCCACTTCAAAGTTGAAATTGTGCCGTCGGTTGCTTTTACTTGGGGGGTGACAGTCACCCCGTCTCGGGGGTGAAAAAACATACGTTCAAGATAAGACCGGAAATGGATAAATTGACTGGTTTTAAGCAACTTTTGTTCTATAGAGTTTTTTAATTAAGTCAATACTTTTCGAGTTATTTGCCATTGAAAATGTTGATTTTTCGACAAAAAACTACGTTTTCAGACGGTTTTTCGCAAATAACTCAAAAAGTATTATTTTATCGAAAAAAAAATATCCTTAGCAGAAGTGTAGCTTATAAAAAACCCAAAAAGATGGTGTATCATTTAAGTCTATCAATCAAATAAAAACAAAGTTGTAGCTCATGAAAAATACGTTCTTATTCGTCTAATTCCAAATCGAACATTTCAAGGTGAAATCACCGAAAAATTAAGCACTTTTCGGGAAAAACCCATTTAAACTTTTTTAAAGTGTTTATAAAAAGCTTTGTTTTAATTGTTAACAAAAGTTTTAGCATTAAAAATAAGCGGCTTACGCTCAAAATAAAGTTGGCCCTCTTTTTTTTTTGTAAAAAATCATGAAAATCTCGCCGTGTTTAGCTCCCCAAATGAAATTAATCGCTACCGCTATACAAACAATTTACTTACCTATGTATTTTTTATATGATCTGTCAGTCTCACCGGTTTAAAGTGTTTATTTTTGAAAGGGTTATAATTGAGAAAGCTTGAATGGGTCACTAATCACGAGTGTATGCAAATTTTGAGCAGCCATATCTTAACCAATTTTTGTCTTATGCAGGGGCGTCAGGGATAGGGTCAGGGGGGGGGCATTTGCCCCCCTTCCTGACCCTGAAAATGACTGAAATTTACAAAGAATAGATCAATTTTGTATTATGTTTGCATATATAATGTATTGTATATAATAATGTTTGTCCCCCCTAGCAAAATTTCAAATGACGCTCCTGGTCTTATGGAGAAACAAAATGAAACTAGCATAATAGCAAAACCTAAATTTTTTTACTCTTTAAGATTTTTCTTATCACTAATACTTAATACTTAAATTATTTTGAAAAAATGAAATTTTTCAAAAATTTTTAGAAATTTTTTTTTTACTATAAAACCAAATGTTTTTAAAAATAAGCACTTCAAACCAATCAAACTTAGAGATCATATAAACAATACACATACAGTTAAAATAGATGGTAAAGCCAAACGATTAATTTCATTTAGGGTGCTAAATAGGAGGTTTTCACGATTTTTTTTTACCAAAAAAAAGGGGCCATCTTTTTTTTTCAGTGTAACTCGTTTAAAAATGTTAATAAGGTTTTCCCGAAAAACGCTTCTTTCTTCGGTGATTTCGCGTTGAATTATTCGATTTGGAATTAGACCAATAAGAACGTATTTTTCATGAGCTACAATTTTGCTTCTACTCAATTTGTAGACTTTACTGGTACAACATTTTTTTCGTTTTTTTATAGGCTACACTTTTGCTAAAAATATTTTTTCGATAAAATATTTAATTTTTGAGTTATTTGGGAAAAACGGTCGGAAAACGTAGTTTTTTTGTCGAAAAATCAACATTTTAAATCGCGAATAACTCGAAAAGTATTGATTTACGTAAAAAACTTTATAGAACAAAAGGTGCTTAAAATAAGTCAATTTATCCATTTCCGGCCTTATTTTAAACACGCGTTTTTCACCCCCCGAGAAGGGGTAAATGTCACCCCCTAAGTAAAAGCAACCAACGGCACAAATTCAACTTTGGAGTGGAGGGTAAGTAGAACCTAAATCCAAATTTTCATGCAATTCGGAGTTGCCCCTGGAAATTACACTCCAAAACGGTCATTAATTGGGCTAATAGACTAGTTTTAATTATGTATGTAAACTACTCTGTACCTTAAACCTTAACATCTTTTAGTAGCTCTCATTTATTATCACGATCTTAAGATTTTGTTTCTTCTTCTGAATATGTCGTGCAGTCCTGCGTAGGCGTCTACCGTACATTGTCTTTTCAGATTCTCTCTCTTCAATCCTGACCCCTCCGGAGGGAGTGTAGTGGTCGACGTGATGTCGTGTATTGTCCGTCTCCAAAGATCTCTGCCTCTGGTCATTTCTTTTAACTCATGCATAGGTCTTTTGCATATTCCTGTAATTTGATCGATCCATCTTAGTTGGGATCCCAGCTCTCTTAGTTGGGGATCAGAGCTTAAGAAAGCTCTCTAAAGCTTTCTTAAAATTAAATTATTTGTCCTTTGGTCGGTCCAAGGAATTCGTAACATGCATCTCCAACAGAATATTTCAGTGGCGTTTATCTGTCTTCTTTCCGAATTTCTCAGGGTCCAAGATTCACATGTGTAGGTCAGTACTGAGAATATTAAACAGTTGATTAACCTCATCTTTAACGCTCTTGAAATTTGTCAGTCCTTCCATATTATGGTCATTTTTGCTGTGGCAACTTTTGCTAAATCACATATACGTTTTATTTCTTCCTGTAGTGACCCTGTTTTTGCGATTAATGATCCCAGATATTAGTATGAGCTCACAAGCTCAAACCGGTCAATTGTGGTTATATGTGGATGATTGTTATGTAGTCTACCCACTATCATGATCTTTCTCTTTGATATGTTTAATTACAGACCAAATATTTGACTTTCGTTTTCAAATTAGATAGTCAGAATTAAATTATTTTATTTTTAGCAGCATTCCGAAGCATTCCACAATTGTGGATTCCTGTCCATTCGCGAATATTACTCAGCCATGACATCTTTTTACGTCTCAGACCTCTCTTACCCTCTATCTTTTCTTCTAGCACTAGACCCACTAGACCCAAATAGGCAGTTTTCTTACTTTGTATACAGAGTGTCCCCAAAAATAGTGCGTTCCTTTAAGGTATGGATATATTACACAATGTAAGACAAAAAAGTTCTATAACATTTTTTTCTAAAGTTAACAGTTTCCAAAAAAAAATTACATTGTTCGCCATAAGCGAACTTTTATTTTCATAAAATTAACTAATTTGGCATCACTGTACAAGAGTTTGTGATTTAGTTTATTGACACCACAAATGTAGGTCAGACAGGTACACCTGCAAAATAATTGTACAACCCCATGTTTGAATATCCAACAAAACAAGAATTTTAAAACAAAACGTTAATAAAATTATTTTTTTCATTTTAATTGTGGCTTATTTCCCATATAAATAATTAAACAAGAATTTGTTTGTTTGTTTAGGATGAAGACAGAGTTTAATGTAAATACTTATGGCTAAAATGCTGGAACTATTTTTGAATTATGATTGTCTATGTTTAGATTTTTGTATACATAGTTGTCAGATTTCAATTTGCGTACCAAAATGTATTTTGGTTTTTTTAGCCAAACGGTTGCATTTAGAAAAAAAAGTTTATTTATAAGACTTTTTGCTCTACATGGTGCCTTCTACTTATACCTTTAAGGAACGCACTATTTTCGGGGACACCCATGAAAAATTTCCCTTTCCTGGTATTCCGCTCTTATTAACACTTCCTCATTTCTGATTCTGTCCTTCCATGATATTCTAAAAGACATTTGTTGCGTAGAATCTCTTTACTGGAATCAAAGAGCTGTCGTCAAGTGGATAACGAAACAACGCAAGCTCAAAAAATTCTTATGTGTAAGAGACAGGGATGCATTCTGTCTCCACTACTGTTCAATTTATATTCAGAAAGTATCTTCCAGGAGGCTCTTGAGGAATGCGAAAGCGACATCAAAGTAAATGGTACCTGGGCCAATAATATACGATATGCGTATGACTCGGTTTTAATATCGGACAATATCGAAGATCTCCAAAACCTTCTTAATAACCTAAGACCTAAGACCTAAGACCTAAGAACCTAAGACAAAATTTCACGAAATGCTATTATATGGTCAGTGCTCATATATGGGAAGGATGCTATGCTATATATCCAGACATGGATGGATGGACTTAAAAAAATAAGCATAATGAATAAATTAAAGGGATTTGAGATGTGGATTTATCGACAAATCCTTAAATTTCTCTGGGCCGTACGAATAACAAATGAAGAGAATCATGAGAAGAATTGGTACAGAACGGCAACTGCTAAGCACCATTAAACAGTGAAAAACGGCATACGTAATTAGAAACGAAAAATACCAATTTCTGCAAACCTTAATTGAAGGAAAGATCGAAGGAAGAAAAGAAGTGGACAGGAAGAAAATGTCATGGCTCCGTAATCTCAAACAATAACAATGGACAAGACTAAAAAACATAGGAGACCTAAAACATACTGCAAGGGATAGAGAAAAATGGTCAAAAGTGATTATTAATGGATTGCATAAGAAGAAATAGATGATGATATTCTAAGCATACGGCGCAGGGTACCACATTTCAAAAACTTCAAGTTTGTTAATAGATTAATTTGGCCCTTAACTTAATGTATGTAGTATTATCATGAAAAGTTTTAAGAAGTGGCTCAGTGACTTGTTTTCTGTTGAAGATCCCAGCAATTTTCCTAATTTTCTTGTGGAGATTGAAGCTGTCGCCCAGTTGATATAGGTTTTCAGCTTCGTTGGAAAATATATTCATCCAGATCTCCTTCGGCGCTATAATTTCTTTGCGAATTTGTCTGAGTATATTTCGATCTACTTTGTCCTGCCTGAGTGTTTTTCATGACTTTTAATATTCTGTCATACACTCGTTCTTGGTAGTAATAATTTTTTTTTTAGATGAATAGTGTTGTTTACATCATCCAGTTATTCCTTTATGGTGGCCCATGATTTTTCAACATCATGAACGCTTGCCATATCAGATAACTTCTGTATATGCTTCCCTTGTATAGCTTTGTTTGATAATTCTAATGTTTAATGGTGCCTTTTGGTTTTTTCTTTGGCTGTAGCGAAGTTCAGTTTAATATTTGCAACCAATGGTGTCAGGTATCATAATAATATTAAATACATACATTAAAAATTAAAAAAGAAAGAAAAAATAAAATATAGAAAAAACTGTTTTCCATTCTACAAATACCTGTAGCATTCTTAAGAATATGAAAACATACTTAGCTAAAAATGTAACATGTAAGTATTTATGTCCATGAAAATTCGGTGTCCATGATTATTATTACGATTAAATATTAATTATAAATAATTATTTTAGTGAAATAGTTGAGGCTAACAACTATTTTTGGGAAATACGCTTCAATTTCACAAACACCTAGTGAATAAATTTAAGTATTAGGTCGATTAGAGATCGATTCGATTACGATCTGATTGTCACTTTGTACCTACCAGGTACAATTTTGACCCCTCTCTAAGATTAGTATCAAGTAGCAAGTCAGTGTAGATATAGCTTCGGATAAGGAGATGGTTGATATACAAAATTTACGATTGCTGTATTATCACTGTAATTATAATAATTAAGAATTGGATTTTTTCGTTTATGTTTTATTATAAGGGCAAGCTCACATGGCAGGCGCGTAACGCGCGTTTTGGTAACGCTCGTTTACAACTACATACATACATTTTATTCATGCCGTACACATTAAAACGCGCGTTACCATGTGTACGGTCTTAATAAAATGTATCTAGTTGTAAACGCGCGTTACCAAAACGCCCGTTAAGCGCCTGTCATGTGAACTTGCCCTAACTGTCATTAACAGACACAGCTACCACAAAAAATTCAAATAAGCAATTAAAATTACAAAAAAACAAGTAAAATCCTTTATAAAAGGTATATTCATTAAAATTCCCTAAAAAGAGCTACATCACAGAACTAGTTTTCAATCTGATAACAGATTATCGTCAGTGATGGCCTAAAATAAGTATAACCTGATAAGTTAAAGCAAAGGTTTTGAAATGTTGACTACGGCTTTAAAAAAAAGGTTATAGGTTATACTCACAACATGCTGACACGCTAACCACCAAAATACAAAAATATTCGGGTAAAATCCCTTTAAACTTGATCAGTGATGGAAACATTGACTATAATTGTTAAATTAAACATGCATGCACAAAATATCACCCGTATTCTGCCCAGGGTAACATTTGACCCCAAATTGAGTTGTTCATGAATGGTTGATGGCAACTGGTGACTAATAATACCTCAGGATTTCCCTGACATATTATCAGTCGCCAGTTGCCATCAACCATTCAACATGTGAACAACTCAATTTGGGGTCAAATGGTACCCTGGGCAGAATACGTTGATATTTTGTGCATGCATGTTTAATTTCACAATTATAGTCAATGTTCCCATGACTGATCGAGTTTAAAAGGTTTTTACCCAAATATTTTTGGGTAAAAATTATAAATAATTCTAATAAACAAGTCTAAAGAACAATTAATAACAATTCTAATGAACAAAATATAATTATGAATTTTTTTTATTTTAAATTTTAATTGTTTTTGTGAAGATATAATTTGTATAAAAGTGCTCCCGGTTCTCATTCTCAGATGAGAAATGCCAGCACTATTTATTTAAGGTGATACAGTACCGATCAACAGGTAGCCAAAACGCGTTCCAAGATTGCGGCTGTAATTTTGAATATATGTTCGAGATATTTGGCACACGTATTCGTAATATAATAAAGAATGGCGGTACAGAGCCCAATTTGAAAAATATATGAATATGTGGAAATTACTCTGTAATTAAATACAATATTAAAAAAACGAGCCTGTACCGCCTTTAAGAAGAACAAAAAATACACTTTCTTCAAATAAACTTTTTTATCCGATGCCTAGATTTTGTGTCATTTTGGAACTACTAATGAAATAAAAAATTTTAGTAGTTCCAAAATGACACAAAATCTAGGCATCGGATAAAAAAGTTTATTTAAAGAAAGTGTATTTTTTTGTTCTTCTTAATGGCGGTACAGGCTCGTTTTTTTAATATTGTATTTAATTACAGAGTAATTTCCACATATTAATATATTTTTCAAATTGGGCTCTGTACCGCCATTCTTTATTATATTACGAATACGTGTGCCAAATATCTCGAAAAAATATTCAAAATTACAGCCGCAATCTTGGAACGCGTTTTCGCTACCTGTTGATCGCTACTGTTTCCTCTTAAAAATAGTCAAGAATAATTTCAAGTGCAGGTCTAATCGACTTGTCTGATATTTTCAATAGTATTTGGTGAGCATCAGACCAGCTCAGTTCTGTAATGTAGCTCTTTTTAGGGAATTTTAATAATATACCTTTTATAAAGGATTTTACTTGTTTTTTGTAATATATGGTATACAGCCAACTACAGGAAAACTTTTTTCGTCGTGGATTTTTAATTAAAATTAATTAAAACGAATGAAAACCTTTTTCTTAACGTAAACGACTAAATACCATATTTTGTTTTAGAACAATTAATTTTTAGTCCCCTCTCTCATTCCATTTGGACCTTGACATTGCAAATCTCAGTGTCGTCTGCGTATCTGAGGGTTTTTATCAGTTTTCCATTAATTTTTACTCCATATTCCAAGTTTTTTACAGCACGTGTATGTAAAGATTCTATCTGAATATCAATTGAACAACAGTGGGGACAGCACACAACTCTGCCTGACTCCATTTAGAATAAGTTGACACTCTTCTGTCGATTTCTCGTTAACACAAAGGTCGCTGTTTTTGGAGCAAATATAATTGTTTAGTGATCCTGACGTTGCGAGGCCAGAGCTTGTCTTGATCTACTGTATCGCAAATGCCTTTTCGTAATCAATAAAAACGGCGCAAAGACAGGTTTACGTTGGTCTAGACAAATTTGTAGTAAAACATTCAGTATAAAAAGTGCTCCTCTTGTTCCCAATCCAATTCTTAATCGAAACTGCTTTTTATCTTGATCTTCCCCAGCAAACAGACCGACGTGTTAATTACGTGCATTTTGGGTACATTTGTCACCAATATACGTAAATTGATAACGTGAATTTCACGTGAAAATTTGGTTGGAATGTCACATTGAAAATACGTCTTTAAATTACGTGAATAACTCGTCTTCAATAGACGTGTTATTTACCTTAAATAGCAATAAAATCTTTCGGGAAATTCACGTTGCAAATACGTGTTGATTAACATATCTTTTAGGGAATGTATATATTAGTATTCACGTGAAAGATACGTCCTCGGTTCACGTAAATAATTCGACCTTAATTAACTTATGAATCACGTAATTATTATCCTCATAATATGATATAAATAAAACAAGCATATAAAGTATTAACAATGTATTTATTTAGTAGAATTTAGAGACTTTAAAACATTTGTCCTGTATAATTATTATACAAGATAATGAACAAAAAATGGTACCGACCTAAAGACATATTAAAAAATTTGCCAACACAAAACACAACACAGGTAACTTTTAATTTCGAGGAGGACACTTCGACACTTTCTTGTTTTTTCTAATTGCATCATGGCACTTCAACCCTCGAGCAGTGAGGTAAACGTTAATACGAAAGACATTACTATAAATAAACCCGCCTAAAATAAAACGAGGGAAATAAAGCTCTTCACGTTTCACTTTTTGTTTTGTTGTGAGAAATGTGAGAAGCCAGAGAAGCTGATATTAGAGGTAATGATCATCGATTATAAAAATCGATTATTTTTAAATTACAGTTAAACTATTCTACTTACTTTAAATTAGTATTACGAATTTTCTTTTTGTTTTTAAATTTCTTCTACTATTAACTAATTGGTCTTACTAAAAATCTATTTCAATACCAGAATAATATAAAAAAATAATCCTATCGAAACGTATCTATTATTCGATAAATCGATTAATTTAGTTTTCGAACCAACTATGTTAGTCACGTGATGGTATTTAAAGGAGGGGAAAGGCTTGCTAGTACTTCATCACCGCGCGCGATTTGAAAATAAGACTCAATATCATTTTAGCTCCTGTGATATTTTTAAAGAAAAAAATAGCTTCAAATCAAGGTTGGATTGAAATAGTTATGCTAAATGATCTTAAAAGCGAAATCATAAACTTTTTGTTTAAATATTGGTATTATTTACATTACTTTTACGTGAAATATATCATAATTTTTCGACGTCCATAAAATACAATGAGTAAAATTCAAGCGATACGTATTTAACCAACACCGTTGTAAAATTTTGTTTCCAAAATATTTCTCAAAATTAAACCAAAGGAAGTTATTTCTGTTTCGTGATTATTACGTGAAATAAACGTACCTTTGCGATGTAACCAAAATTCACAAATCTTATAAAAAACATGTACTATATTCGTCATTATGATTTTATATTATTCTAATGTCAAACATGTATAAAGAAAGCACTAATATATAGGTGAATGATTTGGCACTGAAATACGTTTTTTTCCCGTCATAAATCACCGAGTTACGTATTCGTTGAAATTTGCCGTAAATTTAACGTAATCATCACGTAACTGGGCTCAAACCTGTTTGCTGGGTCAAACCGTGTAGAGTAGCTACTCTACACGCTTATTCCTTATCCTTCTGTGGATGGTACCTATACTAAATTTACATTCAAGATGCAGTAGAAATAAACAAAACCAAGACAGGTTAAATGCTACTAGGAGCACTCCTGAATCATAATTTACAATGTATAAACTTTGGAAATCATGATTTGGGATTTACAATGTATATACATTATGATTCGGAAATGCTCCTAGTAGCATTTAACGTGTCTTGGTTTGTTTTCTTCGACTGCATCTTGATTGTAAATTTAATATGCATAAGAATAACTTCAAAGTGTGACTCATAGGACCTGTAAGTCTCTAGTCTCTGCATTGTTTCGGAAGTTGTTTTTTTTTTGTAGTCATTAATTCAGACTTCAACAAATCGTCAAAGTAGTTTTATAATACAGGGTGCGCCAAACCTCTGGTCTTCTTTGATTACGGCTAAACTATGAGATATACAAAAAAATGTTTATAACAAAACTAATGTGTATCAAAGAGGTCTATAATTTAAAATTATTTTCAATTATACAGGGTGAGTCAGAACGACGGTATGAACCAAAGTTGTATTTTTTTAAATGGAACACCCTGTATATTAAATCATTTTTGAATATATTATTTAAAAATATGAAAAATTTGTATAAGGTCTTATAGGTCTAAAGTTAATAATTTTCGAAATATTTACATTTTTATTGAGAAAAATGGTAATATTTATAGGGTTGTGGATTATGTTTCCAAGGAAATAAAAATTTGGGTGATAGGTCAAAGTTTTTAAAATATAGTGTTATTTTTAAATAATTTAATATTTCTTACTTTTGGCCATAAAATATACAGTGTGATCACTATTTGCAAATACAAAATTTTCTCATTTTTTTTAAATGGGACACCCTGTATATTATTTTTGCGTTTTGTAGTAAATATTACAACCTTTCTTTTGGTATAAGGTTGTATGTACCTAGCATGTTTCGTTTTGTAGATATTTAAAAAAACTATAGATTTTACGTGTTTGCGGATTTTTTATTTAAAAATTTTTTTGCAAAAAAAATAATTATAATCTGGTTTTAGAAACATACACTAAAATATAAAATATGAAGATAAAAACGTAATTAAAGATTAAAATAAATCGTATGCTAGTACAATTCAATTGAATTTAATAACTTTAAATTATTTTACAAAAAATATTTTACCATATTAATGAATGCATAAATTAGTTACTAAATTAAATAAACAACCAAATTTAAATCAATCGTAGTAATTTTTCTACTACAGCAACTTTCCTGTACCAAATTAATTGTTAGTTAAATTGTATTTAGTTAAACTTTTAATTTACCTTTTAAACTTACTTACATACATCTTGAGAATATAAAAATTATTATAAAGTATGCTTTGAAACAAATGAATGTTAAATGTATCATCCAAATTATTTATTAATATAAATAGTATTTACTGGTGTCACAAAAACTGGGAATACTTTTGTAGTTGAAATTTTTGTAACAATTTTTTTTATTTTAAATTTTAATTTTTTAACCGAAACATTTTTGGATATGACATTTGTTTTGGGCGAAACCATTAGAAATTATTACCAGATTTTGTGACGCGAGTAGGTACATAGATACTATTTACTTCTTAATATACTTCCATAACGTTCATTTGTTTCAAAGCATACTTTATACGTTCCCAAGATGTAGGTAAATTAAAAAGTTATTAACTTATCTTACTCGTAAATACAATATAACTAACAATTAATTTGGTATAGGAAAGTTGCTGCGGTAGAAGAATTACTACGATTGATTTAAAATTTGGTTGTTTATTTAATTTAGTAACTAATTTATGTATTCATTAATATGGTAAAATATTTTTTGTAAAATAATTTAAAGTTATTAAATTCAATTGAATTGTACTAGCATACGATTTATTTTAATCTTTAATTACGTTTTTATTTTCATATTTTATATTTTAGTGTATGTTTCTAAAACCAGATTATAATTATTTTTTATGCAAAAAAATTTTTAAATAAAAAATCCGCAAAAACGTAAAATCTATAGTTTTTTTAAAATATCTACAAAACGAAACATGCTAGGTACCTACATACAACCTTATACCAAAAGAAAGGTTGTAATATTTACTACCAAACGCAAAACTAATATACAGGTGTAATAAAATTATTTAAAAATAACACTATATTTTAAAAACTTTGACCTATCACCTAAATTTTTATTTCCTTGGAAACATAATCCACAACCCTATAAATATTACCATTTTTCTCAATAAAAATGTAAATATTTCGAAAATTATTAACTTTAGACCTATAAGACCTTATACAAATTTTTCATATTTTTAAATAATATATTCGAAAATGATTTAATATACAGGGTGTTCCATTTAAAAAAATACAACTTTGGTTCATACCGTCATTCTGACTCACCCTGTATAATTGAAAATAATTTTAAATTATAGACCTCTTTGATACACATTAGTTTTGTTATAAACATTTTTTTGTATAGGTATCTCATAGTTTAGCCGTAATCAAAGAAAACCAGAGGTTTGGCGCACCCTGTGTACGCCGAGATATTATGAGGTCCAACAGCTTTCCTGTTCTTTGCCAACTTTACCTATAGCATGATTATACCTTTAGTATTTCTGGTTCTTCGTCCTCACCTAATGTCTGTTGTTTTTCTAGTCTGACGTCATTAAATAGTTAATTTATGTATGTATACCAAGTTGTCTTAAATACATCATCATCTTTTCCCTATCATGTCTACAATTATTGTATAAGGAAGTTTCTCATGATAGAGGCCCGCTATTTCTCTGCCTTTTTTGAACATATTAAATGTGTCGTTGTTTGTATTCTAACTATTCCATTTCAAGGCATTTATGTTTTATTTACATTTCTGTCGCGATCTGTCTCTTCTGTTGTATTAATTTCTGTTTTTTCTTATATTCTGTTGTGTCTCTTTTGTCTTAGCCGCCCCATTAATTCAAGAATTTCGTTGGTCATCCATTGTTATTTTTTGTCTCTGACTCACTTTAGTATATGTTTCTATTATTTGTGAGATAATATAATCTTTAAACATTTTCCATATTTCTACACCATTGTTCCCATGTATTATTTTACTAAGCTGGTTATTTAGATCTTGTTCTATTTGTTGTTCGTTATCCTCTGTTAAATTTTTTGGGACTTTTTGAAATTTCTTTGAGCTTGATTTTGATGTTCAACACTTGACAATTTACACGTTTCAATTTGCCGTAAAAATCTTCTGATAATTATTTTCAGGTATAATATCACAAGAGAGTGAGAATAAATTGAAAATAATGCGACAGTTTTTCGAAAATTTGTTGTCTGGCAATAGACACGAGAGCCCGCAGGGCTCGAGTGGCTATTGCCCAATGACAACAAATTTGAGTAAAAATGAAGCATTATTTTCTTATTTATTCTTACTGTCGTGTGATATTCGTAAGATTATTTTTTAAAACGTATATTATGGATAATATTATGGACACGAGAGCCCGCAGGGCTCGAGTGGCTATTGCCCAATGACAACAAATTTGAGTAAAAATGAAGCATTATTTTCTAATTTATTCTTACTGTCGTGTGATATTCGTAAGATTATTTTTTAAAACGTATATTATGGATATTTTCTTAAACGTGACAGTTGTCAAAACTAGGAAACTGGTTGCCATTAAACAGAAACAATCTACTTAAAAAAATTCTATCGGTAATTTTCTACAATAGATAATTGTCAGTATAATTTTAATCTGATTGGACAGGATTAAACACGTGATCAAATATCTTACTATACGATTGGAAGTTAAAATCATCAAAAAATAATCGGTTAAAAAACTTGTGCAGAATTGGTGCATTCCAATGTAATCCGAAAATAGCAAAACTTTGTTAGGAAAAAAATTGTATTCTAACTAAAATTACACTCATTAATAATTCATTAGTAATGCCATTATTCGAAGCTTATCTAATACTTCGACAAATAGATGTAACTACATACAAGGATTGACAATACATATTGGTCCGAATTTTTAAACCACTACCTACTGATTTGTATAGTTTTACTAGATTATAAAAAACGCTTGTCCTTTCCATTTATATGGCGCGTTGGAAAACTCATTAAAAAAGGAAAAATAAAAAACAAAAATTAAAGAAAATTAATTTACTGGCGATTTGAATCCGGGAAGTACAAGGTGTGAGTTATTCAATGGGTGAGTAATCAATATAATTATTTCAATCGAAAATTCTCACGTTGAACTATCTGCATTTAAAAAAAAATTCGTTGAAATCTCTACTTTCTGAATGTGTAAAAAACAAACATTACTACGGCGAAATTTTCTTAAAAATTAAAATTAAATTTTATTAAAATTAACATTTTAATTGTTTGTTTTGATTTGATTGATTACAACACGATTAATTGTTTTTTACCCTTAAAACTTACCCCCTTCCACTTCCCTACCTCAAATCGCTTGTAAATTAGGTATTATTTTTTTAATTTTTGTTATATTTTAGTCCTTTTCCAATGGTTCCAATATTTTTTAGTCTCAAAGGTTTTCGACCCTGACCTATTAAACCGAATCCAGTGTTCAAATTGCAAACCTATACCAATTCTAGTAAAAAATATTGTTGACTGTACCAATTTTCCTTATCAAAAATGATTGATTGATATTATCAAATTAAAGTAGTTTTGTGGAAGTATTGCTACAAATAACTTTCCGATGTATTGTCAATCTCGAAATCTTGAATAGATAATTATAAATTATTATTATAGAAGATAAGATCTTTTTATTTCTCAACATATCTGTGATCGAAATATGTAAGACTGTTAAATTTAAATGCTCAGCATATTATTAATTTTTTGATTGCATGCGTTAATATTATCTAAAGGTTCTATTGGAATAAAAGAAGGCAAATTTTAGAGATAAGATCTAAAAAACTGGTATAATAAACATAAGAAATTCGATGCATACTTTGAATGAATGATTCATAATGGCATAACATTTTTTATTTATAATAAACAAATAAACTTTGATAACTGCCCATTCAGACGACATACACCATACGATAATTTATTCGAAACGATATTTTAATCGAATCGATAGACTGTTCTGACGGCATGCTCATACACGATCATTTCTTCGAAACGAAATATCGAATCAAATATCTTGAGCACAAAGCTCTAGTTAGTTTGTGACGACGGTGAATCATGGATGTCAATACGTTTATTACGATGTATTGCTATCTAAAATGCCGAAAAAGACGAAACAGGAAGTATTGAGAACATCTGAAAAAATGGACTGCTATAGAAACTTATCAAAATTTCTACCTCCACTTTTATCACTATACAGTGACAAAATCGAACGTATCTGCTAAAATTTCTGAGAACAGTATACAATCGAATCGACTGAACACGCGCATTTAAAACTAAGGTCAATTCCACGTTTTTTTTCGATTCGAACAAAAATTCAAATCCGTACCTTCTGAATGAGCTGTAAAAAGTTTTAGCAGGGAAAGTAGAGACATAAAATATCTATAATACGGAAGGAAACAAAAATTCATTACATTTATATAATTTAGTTCGGTAAATGAACATGGGTACTATTTTGGCTTTGTCAACCACCATTCCTAAAGTTGTATTGTCCTGTCATTATACAGGGTGTTTCATTGGGAAAGTAACATAAGGTAACTGTAAAAAGAGGACACTTAGGCGGTGTCAAAAATACCATACTTAATGGGTCTTACTTCATTAATAACAAAGATACTGAGTGTTTTATTTATTTTGAATTTTCTTAGTTTCATAACTTTTTAACCACACTGTATATTCATTTTATATTTGGCACGGAAATTATGTTTAAGGTGTACAATAAATTAATTTATTTACAATTTTAAAAAATCCAGGTCCGGATTAAAAAATACTGGAAAAATATTTCGATCCAAAAACAACACCATGTACATTAATTTTTTTTAAATGGCTTTTGAATTTGAAAATATGATGAAAAATTAAATTTAGTGGTATACCTTGAATTTTGGCAAAATGATTTTTCTGGTAAGATTTTGAATTTAAATTCTGAAATTATGTGAATTGCGAGAGTTCTAAGTAGAAAAAAATTGAAATACAACTTACAACTTGTTAACCCCACTGTATATTTATGTTATATTGAACACGCAAATATTCTTTAAAGTGTCCAATCAATTAATTTATTTGCAGTTATAGAAAATCCATCCTGATTAAAAAATATTGTAAAAATGTTCCGACCCAAAAAAAACACTCCGTACATTAATTTTTTTTAAAATGGATTTTAAATTTGAAATGAGGATGAAAAACTAAATTTAGTGGTATACTTTGAATTTTCGGCAAAATGATTTTTCTGGTAAAATTGTGAATTTGAATTCTGAAATTAGGGGATATGCGACAGCACTAAGTAGAAAAAAGTTAAAATGCGACTTAATTTTAATTAATACGATTATTTGATCTAAATTGGTAAAATGTTAACATTTCAGTGTTTTTTATTATTTATCACAAATAGTTTATAGCGAATATTCATCTCTAAATAATGAATAAATAATAAAGGGTCAATAAAAAATACATCACTGTAATCAACAAAGTGTCTAAAAATTAAAACAAAACAGCGAAAATTAGCAGGATAATAACTATTCCACACTGAAGTACAAATTCAAAATTACCACCATCAAACATTATTGTTATGTGTCAAAATGTTAATATTTTACCAACTTATATTAAATAATGGTATTAATTTAAAAAAAGTCATATTATAATTTTTTTACTTCGAGCTTCGCAATTCACATAATTTCAGAATTCAAATTCATAATTTTACCAGAAAAATCATTTTGCCGAAAATTCAAAGTAAACCACTAAATTTATTTTTTCATACACTTTTCAAATGCAAAATTCATTTAAAAAAATTAATACACAGGGTGTTTTTTTTGGGTCAGAACATTTTCCAATCTTTTCTAATCCGGCCCTGGATTTTTTATAATTATAAATAAATTACATAATTGATTGGACACCTTAAAGAATATTCATTCGCGTGTTAAATATAAAATAAATATACAGTGTGGTTAACAAGTTGTAAGTCGTATTTCAATTTTTTTCTACTTCAAGTTCTCGCAATTCACATAATTTCAGAATTCAAATTCATAATTTTACCAGAAAAATCATTTTACCGAAAATTCAAAATATACCACTAAATTAAATTTTTCATCCTCTTTTCAAACGCAAAATCCATTTTAAAAAAATTTAATGTACAGGGTGTTGTTTTTGGGTCGGAACATGTTTCCAATATTTTCTAATCCGGCCCTGGATTTTTTATAATTATAAATAAATTACATAATTGATTAGACACCTTAAAGAATATTCGCGTGTTAAATATAAAATAAATATACAGTGTGGTTAACAAGTTGTAAGTCGTATTTCAATTTTTTTCTCTTTCAAGTTCTCGCAATTCACATAATTTCAGAATTCAAATTCAAAATTTTACCAGAAAAATCATTTTACCGAAAATTCAAAATATACCACTAAATTAAATTTTTCATCCTCTTTTCAAACGTAAAATCCATTTTAAAAAAATTTAATGTACAGGGTGTTTTTTTTGGGTCAGAACATTTTCCAATATTTTCTAATCCGGCCCTGGATTTTTTATAATTATAAATAAATTACATAATTGATTAGACACCTTAAAGAATATTCGCGTGTTAAATATAAAATAAATATACAGTGTGGTTAACAAGTTGTAAGTCGTATTTCAATTTTTTTCTCTTTCAAGTTCTCGCAATTCACATAATTTCAGAATTCAAATTCAAAATTTTACCAGAAAAATCATTTTACCGAAAATTCAAAATATACCACTAAATTAAATTTTTCATCCTCTTTTCAAACGCAAAATCCATTTTAAAAAAATTTAATGTACAGGGTGTTGTTTTTGGGTCGGAACATGTTTCCAATATTTTTTAATCCGGACCTGTATTTTTTACAATTTTAAATATAGAATTGATTGTACACCTTAAAGAATATTTGCGTGCCCAATATAAAATAAATATACAGTGTGGTTAAAAAGTTATGAACCAAATAAGAAAATGGCAAAATAGATAAAACACCCAGTATCTTTGTTATTAATGAAGTAAGACCCATTAAGTATGGTATTTTTGAGACCGCCTAAGTATCCTCTTTCTACAGTTAACGTATGTTACTTTTCCAATGAAACACCCTGTATCATGGTCTAAAGTTCTTCAGCCAAGAAGTCGAGCGACTACTTGAACCTTTTTTGCCAACTATGTATCCTTCATGTGCTGGATACATCATTGGAGGTTATAGCGGAAAATTTTTTTATTTTAAACTGTTCTGATAAATTCTTAGAAGCCCAGCGTAGTTACTAGTATTGGGCTACGAAGACAAAACTGCCCAATGGGTACAACGTTTTTCTTACCAACCCAGACGAACAAAGGTTGGCGCAGCAAATTGGAAATGATGAACAGAAACGACTGACAAAATAAACTGGGACTGGAAGTTCGAGGCTCAATTAAGGCCGTAGTGCCACCAATCATGATATTTTTTGTATTCTTCTTATATCAAATTACATAGTATTGGAGAGATATAGCTGCAAAACATCGTTGTCAAAGAAAAACACAGAAGAAAATAGCAGATTTCTTTAAAAAACTCTCTAAAGATGTTCATTTTCCTTAATTTTATTGCTTTTTTTAAATTCACTTTTAATTGACGAAATTATTGAAACTATCAGCCATTTCGGTTAAACGCTGTTTCGGTTAAATGATGTTTTGGTTAAAAACGTTTCGGTTAACGGAGGTTTTACATACTGTAAGTCACAATTTTACTTTAAAATTATGTTTATTTGACGTTTCGATTTCCACTTCGGAAATCATTCCCAAAATACATCTTTGTCCTGCGGAGAAGGTTGTCTTTAGAGGGTGGTAAGAGGCATGGGCGCCCATACCCATTGGTAGGGGGGGGGGGCGTGGCCACCCCTAGCTTTTCGGGTGCTGCAGACTGTATAATATGGTTATCCAAAGTATACAAAATATAATGTGCAACATCTTCACGTCTGGCCCCCCCTGAAAATTTGTATATTGCCGCACGTGGTAAGAGGAGAAAGGACTTGGATGCTGAAACGTCTCTTCAGAAATTTTATAATTAATTAATTATGGCTGAATGAATGAGATTAAGATGTTACAGTACAATTATAATCAAGTATATTCAAATGGGAAATAAGCCACAATTTTACCTAAAAATGATTTTATTAACGTTTCGACGCCCAAGTCGGGTGTCGTTGTCAAAATACAAAATATACTAAATAAACAAAAATGTTGTTGCTTAGTAAAATATTCTTCTAATAATTTATTTAATCTGACTCATTTATATCGAGAGTAAACTAAATATAAACCCAAATACTTACGATGTCGGGATAGTATCACGAGGTTTTTCCTGGTTTTCCCTCGTGATTTACTATGGAATCTCTAACGCGAGAATTTCAGTGCCACCGTTGCATTTGGTTGTCTTTTTAAAGACAGATCACATGCTATGATTTTTTGTGGCGGATATTCTTGAGTTGGGATTGATTTCATGTAATCAAATGAACTATCTTTTAGTAAAGTCGTCCCAGGAACGCAACTCATCAATATTGGCAATATCATTTTAAAGTCGTCTACTTTAAAATGTATAATACGTGTCTGAATTGCCGATATAAATGAGTCAGATTAAATAAATTATTAGAAGAATATTTTACTAAGCAACAACATTTTTGTTTATTTAGTATATTTTGTATTTTGACAACGACACCCGACTTGGGCGTCGAAACGTTAATAAAATCATTTTTAGGTAAAATTGTGGCTTATTTCCCATTTGAATATACTTGATTATAAAAATGCCACAAGAAAATAGCTTCAGAAGTACAATTATAATAAATTGAATTTATTTCGCGATCAAGTTTAGGCAACTGTGGGGTTGACTTAAATACTTCTGCGCTTCTTGTGATTGGTCCTGTGCACATGCAAGTAGACGGAGTCTTATTTCGCTAGTTTAGTTGCGTATTTGATTTCAACGTTTTTTTTTTGTGGAGTTGATCTTTATGCAGTTGAAAGTATTTGGGCATCATTCTTATGTTAACTTAGTCAAAAATATACCATTGGCAGAATACTCTAAAATTGCTATCTTTTCATTATTAGTTAAACTACCATAACGTTAGCTTAAGCTGTAGAAATCCAATTTGAGTATGAAATACAGTGGAACCCCCCGGTAAGCCGGCCTCCGATAAGCCGGAATTCCGGCTAACCCGGACCGATTTTCATCAGACAAAACAAACATTTTTAAAGTTTAACTGAATTTTTTACCAAGAAATTATCAATAATGTAGTATGTATAAAACTTACGTAATTTACATTTACTGTGCATATGTATTTCATGTTTTTGCAATTATAATGAAGTTTATCTCGAAGCATAGTGTATTTTATTAATTATTACCATATTCTCCGGCTAACCCGGATTTTCGATAACCCGGATCGGCCGCGGTCCCGATTAATCCAACTTATCGAGGTTCCACTGTAGATAAGAAATTAAAAACCTCCTAAATAATGATATCTCATTTGTGTACTGGGCATAATATGCCCATAGTAATATGTGTTTTCTAAATTTTCTAGGTAATATACTAAATGTGTCTACTTTATTATTGTATGTACTTAATTAAATTAAAATTAAGAAACAACATCCTCATACAATTAATTCAATGTACTTTAGTTCTTGAGGACGTTTCCAACATTCTATCTACATGATCTCTCAAAAGTCGTTCCTTTTTGTGATTTGTAAATTATTTTCCTTATACGTTTAATTTTAGTTCAGCATTTCTTTTCATGTCTTTTTCGTTATTTTCAACCATGTCTATATACCACTTCCCATTATCTGAGTATCTTCTGAATATTCATACTCATTTTGTGTTCTGAATTATCCACTCCTTTCCTGATGTTTCTGAAAGTTTTCCCATATTCTGTTTGCTCTTTCGCACCCTGTTTGAATACTTCTAATTTTAAAAATGTATACCATTGGAAATGGATTAATAAATTTTCAATTTAAAAATCTTTTAGTAATATTTTTGATATTTTTAGTAACTTTACCTTACACCTCACACTTCTAATTTTGTTTTGTAACTTTTCCATAGTTTTTTCTGTCATGTTGAAACTTAGGGCCTTGGATTTTTCATGTTTTTTTTCAAAAGCACTTAACGAATGCTGTTCCTCATTTCGCACCCTTTTCTCATAAAATATTCTTATATTTCTTTTTCTTCTCTTAGAATATCTGGGATCAAACCCGTGACTTTAAGATTGTAAAACTGACTAATGACTGCTAGTCTAGTAACATAAGGGGTCCTGTGGACACTTTTAGTTCGCCGCGATTTGATGGTGGCATTATAGGTTTTTTGGGTCGCTGAATCCAATGGAAGTGGTCTGGAAGCCCAAATGTCTTCTTCTTCTTCTTCTTCTTCTTCTTCTTCTTCTCGCGACTAGGATTACTCCTGTTTGTCTGCCTCTTATTCCGTTTCAGTTTTTGTTGACTGTACATTGTCTTTCCACCTTTTCGGCGGCCTTCCAACGGGTCTTCTGCTATACGGCTTGTTGTTTTTACAGATGTTCGCTAATATATCTGGTTCCATTCGGATTACATGTTCGTTCCAGTTTTCCTTTCTTGTTTTTATCCACCTGTTAATATTTTGAATTTTGCAACGTTCTCGTATACTTCTGTTGCTTTGTCTGTCTCTTAATGATATGCCCGCTATTGATCTTAATACTTTCATTTCGATATTGTTGATTTGTTGTTTCGTCTTTCTTGTATCGGTCCTTGTCTCCGCTGCATATGTTAGGATAGGTCTTACTGTTGTCTTGTATACTTTTATTTTGCTTTCCATGGTTAGATATTTGTTTCTCCATATGGTTTCTCGGAGGCAACCACTTACTCTTGCCGCTTTTGTTGCTTGTGTTGTGGTCTCTGTTCTTATATTCCTGTCACTAGTGATCTCTACTCCTAGGTAATTGAATTTCATTACTTGTTCTACAATTTTGCCGTCTATTTCTAACTTGCATCTACGCGGCTCTTTACTTATCACTATACATTTAGTTTTTTCTACCGATATTCTCATATTAAATTTATTTGCTGTGAGATTGAAAGTGTGGAGCTGCCTTTGTAGGTCATCCTCGTTATCAGCAATTAGTACTGCATCATCGGCATAGCATAGTATCGTGATTTTAAGCGCTCCCATGTGGTATCCATGTCGTTTTCTGACTTCGTGAATTATTTGAGTCATCATCATATTGAATAACAATGGGCTGAGCGAGTCTCCTTGGCGGATTGGCGAGCCCAAATGTGGTGCGTTTAATTGTTATTAACAAATTATGGTAAAATTAGGTGTTTTCCAGGAATTATTAGAAGCCCTGTAAATAAATTGATAGTGTTAAGGTCTTCTCTAGTGTATTTTTGGTTGCTAAATCAGTGCGACTAGACCCAGCAAACAGACCGACGTGTTAATTACGTGAATTTTGGGTACATTTGTCAACAATATACGTAAATTGCTTACGTGAATTTCACGTGAAAATTTGGTTGGAATGTCACATTGAAAATACGTCTTTAAATTACGTGAAAAACTCGTCTTCAAGAGACGTGTTATTTACCTTAAATAGCAATAAAATGTTTCGGGAAATTCACGTTGCAAATACGTGTTGATTAGCGTATCTTTTAGTGAATGTATATATTAGTATTCACGTGAAAGATACGTCCTCGGTTCACGTAAATAATTACCTTAATAAACCTTAATTAACTTATGAATAACGTAGTTATTATCCTCATATGATATAAATAAAACAAGCATATAAAGTATTAACAATGTATTTATTTAGTAGAATTTAGAGACTTTAAAACATTTGTCTTGTATAATTATTATACAAGATAATGAACCAAAAATGGTACCGACCTAAAGACACATTAAAAAATTTGCCAACACAAAACACAACACAGGTCACTTTTTATTTCGAGAAGGACACTTTCTTGTTTTTTCTAATTGCATCATCGCGGCACTTCAACCCTCGAGCAGTGAGGTAAACGTTAATACGAAAGACATTATTATAAATAAACCCGCCTAAAATAAAACGAGGGAAATAAAACTCTTCACGTTTCACTTTTTGTTGTGAGAAATGTGAGAAGCTGATATTAGAGGTTATGATCATCGATTATTAAAATCGACTATTTTTAAATTACAGTTAAACTATTCTACTTACTTTAAATTAGTATTACGTATTTTCTTTTTGTTTTTAAATTTCTTCTACTATTAACTAATTGGTCTTACTAAAAATCTATTTCAATACCAGAATAATATAAAAAAAATAATCCTATCGTAACGTATCTATTATTCGATAAATCGATTAATTTAGTTTTCGAACCAACTATGTTAGTCACGTACCGTGGTCACGTGATAGTATTTAAAGGAGGAGAAAGGCTTGGTAGTACGTCATCACCGCGCGTGATGTGAAAATTAGACTCAGCATCATTTTAGCTCCTGTGATAGTTTTAAAAAAAAAATAGCAAAAATAGCTTCAAATCAAGGTTGGATTGAAATAGTTATGTTAAATGATTTTAAAAGCGAAATCATAAACTTTTTGTTTAAATATTATTATTATTTACATTACTTTTACGTGAAATACATCTAATTTTGCGACGTCCATAAAATACAGTGAGTAACATTCAAGCGATACGTATTTAACCAACACCGTTGTAAAATTTTGTTTTTCAAAATATTTCTCAAAATTTAACCAAAGGAAGTTATTTCTGTTTTGTGATTATTACGTGAAATAAACGTACCTTTGCGATGTAACCGACATTCACACCTATTATAAAAAACATGTACTATATTCGTCATTATGATTTTATATTATTCTAATGTCAAACATGTATAAAGGAAGCACTAATATATAGGTGAATGATTTGGCACTGAAATACGTTTTTTTCCCGTCATAAATCACCGAGTTATGTATTCGTTTAAATTTGCCGTAAATTTAACGTAATAATCACGTAATTGGGCTCAAACCTGTTTGCTGGGGACGCAATTACTCAAAATATGTTCTTATTTTTTTAATAACAAAATAATAGTTTATTCGCCGAAAAGCTCGAAATAATGCGCTATCTACAGCAAGTATGTAGTCTTTTTCATAGTATTTTTATACGCTAAATCGATTATTGCTAGTCATGATGGCTTAAACCACGTTCCGACTGTTTTATTAATAAATTATTGCAAAAATAACGGTTTATAGTACGTTCACTCACGGTTTTTGCTCTAAATTTTAAAAAACCACTTGGATTAACATGAAATTTGGCATACACGTAGCTAACATCTAACATGTCAAACAACACAAGTGATATTGTGCCGATGTCTGCTTTTACCCTGGGGGTGAGTTTCACCCCTTTTTGGGGGTGAAAAAAGAAACCTTTAAAATAAGTGTCCGGAAGTGGATAAACTGATTAATTCTAAGCAACTTTTGTTCTATACAGTTTTTTCACTAAGTCAATATTTTTCGAGTTATTTTGTTTTTTGTTGAAAAATGAACATATTCACTTGCAAATAGCTCGAAAAGTGTTGACTTAGTGAAAAAATTGTGTAGAACCAACGTTGCTTAGAATTAATCAGTTTATCCAATTCCGGACTTATTTTAAAGGTTTCTTCTTTCACCCCCGAAACGGGGTGAAACTCACAGTCAGGGTTAAAGCACACATCGGCACAATATCACTTGTTTTGTTTGACATGTTAGCTACGTGCATGCCAAATTTCATGTCATTCCAAGTGGTTTTTTAAAATTTAAAATAGTATGAAAAAGACTATAAACTTGCTATAGATAACGCATTTCGAGCTTTTCTTTGTTATTAACAAAATAAGAACACGTTTTGAGTAATCGCGACTAGTCGCATTAGATTCAGCGACCAAAAATACACCAGATAAGACCTTAACACTATCAATTTATTTACAGGGCTTCTAATAATTCCTGAAAAACACCTAATTTTACCATAATTTGTTAATAACAATTAAACGCACCATCTTTGGGCCTCCATTGGAAACCATTGGATTCAGCGACCCACCTGTAAAAACCTATAATGCCACCATCAAATCGCGGCGAACTAAAAGTGTCCACGGGACCCCCTATGTTGCGACTAGACTATGTAGACTGACCAATTTTAGAAAGACGTGTTGATTCCATATGCAATTAACAGTTCGGTCACTAAAAAAACGACAAGACAAAGGTAAGCAATATTAATTGGAGTTTCTGGGATTGATATAATATGTCAGTTAGTGTGTCTAGTCGTTTACGTCTACAGAACCTTTTCGGGTGTATAATCGCGATTTTTTGCTGGTAGGTTTCCGTCACTCATATGCAGGGGTGGGCAAATACTTTTAAGCGCGGGCCAAAATAAAATTTTCAAAATGTCTCCCGGGCCGGAGGACTATACCCAGTATGTACGCTAATGTTTTTGGTAGAGGTTTTTCTCTGCCCAAGAAATCTGTTTGACAAAAATACTATAAGTATCATTTTAAAGCATTTGGAGAAAGACATTTGACTGTTAATAATAATAAATTATCTTTCTGGTGTGTAAATGTACATGCGAACAATTTGTTCCCAGTGAAACTACGAAATTTTTAATATGGTCCATTATATTAAGCCATGACAAGGATCCAGATAAAAAATGAACTTCAGAAATTCGATCAAGAATAGAGTAATCAAGAGCAGCCTTTTTGAAGATAAGGAAATTTTTGAGTAACCAAAGATTCAATCTGCAAATCTGATATCGGATGGTAAAATTTTATGTCAAGTCAACCATCATAGACGAAATTCAAAGGAGGCAACGGATCTGGTATGGTCATGTACGACGTCAATGGACGACCGCCGGCTGCCAAAACAAATTTTAAAATTGACGCCAAGGAAAAGAAAGAAGAAAGGAACGCCAAAACAATCCTGGCTAGGCGGTATTCAGAAGCAATGTTGGAAAGGAACATTCACCCTGACGAATGCAATGACGGACGAAGCTGGAAACTGGCAACCGGAAAGCGGAAAACGCTATAATTAAGAGGGATAATAATAAAAATGTTATTTCCACTCTATTCTTCTTTATTGGATTGTTAATGCTGACTTAATGAAAAGCTGCAAGCTTTTGAGATGTGGCTTTTTAGGGAAATTGTGAAAATACCATGGTTCGATCACATTACGAACGAAATGGTGTTAAACAGAATGGAAAAGGAACAGAGAACTTTTGACCATCGTTAAAAGGAGAAAGACAGCAAGGAGAAAGGGTAACGTATCAAGGGGTATCATACTTAGAAATGATAACGTAAGTTCTTTTTTTTTCACCTCTGTGATAAACATTATGGAAGTTTTCAGGGACTTTTGGCCCTCAGTAATAATGTAATATTTCATTCTGCGTTTAAATTTTTCAAAAATACTTATTAGTTTTCTCAGGAATCGAAAAATATGAATGCATTAAAAAAAATACCTTGCACCTACGTTTTTAAAAAAATTGCTTGCAGGATTTCTAAATGGGCCGGATAAAGTAAGCAAAAGGGCCGGATCCGAGCCGG
The DNA here is from genome assembly GCF_917563875.1 of Diabrotica virgifera virgifera. Taxonomy (NCBI): domain Eukaryota; kingdom Metazoa; phylum Arthropoda; class Insecta; order Coleoptera; family Chrysomelidae; genus Diabrotica; species Diabrotica virgifera. The sequence continues at coordinate 272,598,313 of NC_065445.1, read as the reverse complement.
CCCACCTCTGCTCAAATGTCTTCTATGGTCGGTTGCTATGTAAACATGGGACTTTTCTCTTCTTAGAACAGTCTTCTTTCTCGCATGCGTTAAATATGTCCATTTCGCACATCAATCTATCATAGTATTTTACATTTTGCTAAAGAAATCTTGTATACTAATTTTTTCTCATAAAAGGGACATAAATTACCAGCCTAGGAATAAGTAATCCTCTCTGTTAATGTCCGCAGTTGCCTCAGGTTCTTTCTAATTTTTTCCTTCGCCTTCTTCATTCTATAGTGTACTCTGTGATTTTTTGGTACTCTTATTTCTTCGCAATATATCAATTTTCTTTGCTTCAATATGGGTGTTGTAAATAATATAGAAAAAAATAATTATGTTTTGTTTTTATGCACAAAATTTGTATTAATTTTTAATTTGATTAAGTACACAACTAAAAAGACATTTATTATTTTAACGTCACTTTTGAACATATTTAAAAAATATCGTTCAAACAGAGAGATGTTATTATCCAACAAGCGAGGAAAAATTCAGCATAGTTTTAAAATGACGTCCATTGAGACTTTGAATTAGAACAATGTGTCATTATTGTACAGTAAAGATAATGTTTAAACACTACAGTAACGGGTTTGCTATGTATTAGTAAAGGTTCTTTATAGTCATACAATATGTGTAGTTAGTATTCTTACTATATTATGTGTACAAAATAAAAACTGTTGCATAAACTTTGGACTAAATGTATAAGTAAAATGTTTACAATGGTTAGAAAAAGCTGATTTTTAAATTTTACATTGTGTTTTCAAATTTGACTTGCTCATTTCAAAATTTCTTTTTTACAGTTTTGTAGAATCATATTTTAGTAGACTGGGTGTGATAAAAGGGAGAAAATCATCAATACGCCAAAATTAATGTGTCGTGTGATTTTGTAAAAGAAAAAAACTGGTTATCTAAGTATACGAGGTTTAAGTTCAAGTATTGTTGGTGTAGCATCACAGTCACAGGGTGCTAAATCTGGCAAATAAGGCTTCATATAATAAAAAGGGCAGTGAAGATCAGTGTGAAAATTACAGAGGAATTGCGGTAAACAGCACAATAAGTAGGATGTATAGGAAACTTATTAAGAACCAAATAGAAAATGACTAAAGAGATTACGAAGCAGAGGAGCAAGCTGGCTATAGAGCTGGGCGGTCCACAATAGACCACCTGTACTCTATTACGCAAGTTATTGAGAAAAAAACAGCCGTCAATAAAGAAGTTCACCTGTTGTACGTAAACTTACAAAAAGCATATGACCGTGTACCGCTCAGCAAACTATGGTCAACCCTACATCAAACAAACATTAAACATGGTCTTATCAAAGCAGTCCAAAGTCTGTAATGGAACGACTGCAAAAATTAAAACTGGATCAAGGATGTCTGAGGAATTTAAGGTCATAAAAAGATTGAAACACGGTTGTTGTATTTCGCCTACCCTTTTTAAAATTTATTTGGAACAAGCACTCAAGCTGTGGAAAAGAAAATAATGTAGTGGCATGGGAAACCCTCTCAATGACAAAACAACACTATACACTTTATGTTTTGCTGATGACCAAATTCTGATTGCTCAGGATCATGACGACTTGAGTTACATGACGCAGAAGCTAATAAAAGAATATAACAAATGGGGTCTCGAAGTCAACATTAAGAAAACTGAAGCCATGTGTGTTGGAGGGACAAAGCATTCCATTACATTAGACGATGGGGTAGAAATTAAACACTGTGATGAATACAAATACCTGGACATGAAGATAACTCAAGATGAAACACTCGATGTTGCAATAAAAGACAGAAACATACAGGGTAGAAAAGTCATATTCATGATGAACGATATTCTGTAGGACCAAACATTATCTAAAGCCAACAAACAGCTCATATGTAATATCATACTTAAAAGTGTAATCACATAATATGGCAGTGAAGTTTTGCCACTAAAACAAAGAAAGAAGAAAATGATACTAGTAACAGAAATGGACTTCTGGAGAAAAGCAGCAGGCAAATTAATAAGAGATCGGATACCAAATGAGAGAATACGAGAAATGACGCGAGTCACACACACAATAATTGATGACATAAAAACAAAACAACTAGTATGGTACGGCCATGTACAGAGAATGCCAGATGACAGGATCCCTAAACAGATTTTGACGTGGACACCAAAAGGAAGAAGAAAAAGAGGAAGGCCGAGAAGAAGCTGGAGAGAGAGAATTGAAAAAGGACTAGAAGAAAGAGAAATCCCCCAGGTCTATGGATAAACAGAGAAGAATGACGGTTAGGAGTCGGAAGGCGTCGAAGAACGCTGTAAACCGATAGTAGTAGTAGTATAATAAAATGTTTGTACTGACACCTTGTTCTGGATGAAACAAGGTGTCGGACACAAGGTGGTGTATACCTTCTACATATAGTCAATTTGCCTGTTTGATAGACAAATTATTCTTTACAAATAGAAATTATGCTAATAGGTTTATAGGATTTTGGTTCCTATGGACGACGTTTCTCACTCTTACGTACACTCAATCTTACTCTCAATCATACACTAATCTTTTGGTATTTTTTTGGAATATTGTCTAATTTGTTTGGTCGCAACTACTATATGGGCTAGAAGCTTGGACTCTGAAAGACCAATTCGTAAGCAAATTGGAAGCATTGGAAATGTGGCTATATAGGACAGTATTCTAAAAAATCCTTGAACTGCAAAAATCTCAAACTAAGAAGTGTTAAAAACGATTTGGACATGGCAGATAGCTTATGAAAATGTACAATTAAAATAAGAAAAACATCGTATCTGGGCCACACACTTCGAAACGATAAATACTCTCTGCTACACGTCATCATGCAAGGAAGAGTAGAGGGAAGAAATGGCTTGGGAAGCAAGAAGAAATCTTGGCTGAGGAATATCAGTGATTGGACTAACGTCAGTGTTGAACATATATTTCACATTGCCAAAGATAGAGAAGCGTTTAAAGAAATGATCGCCAACATTCGTTAGATGATGGTACAATATAAGAAGAAGAACCCTAATTTAAAATACGTTGAAACGGCGTTGAATATTTTGAGTACGTGAGCGATTGTAACTGGGCTATAAAGATATGATCCTCCCCAGGACATTTTTAAGGCTTTCAACTAAGGCTGTTCAAACTATTTAATGATCTCAATGTAACAAATTTTTTACCAAGAAACTATGTACTCAAACGGCTTCCTTTTTAGTTCCTGTGGAGTCTTCAAAACTCCATCATCCTGAGATGACCATCAAAAGAACACCTGAGAATGAAAATAATATAGCAATAGACAAGTTACTATACTATTGAACGTGTGGATACATATCTGGGCACAGAAATCAATCAAAAGAATTCCGTAACAAGCGAAATTAATTCACGTATTTCCAGTGGAAATCGTACATACTATGCTAATAAAAGATTGATGACATCGAAATTACTAGATAAAAGAACCAAAATGACTATCTACAGAACCTTGATTAGACCCGTTGTAACCTATGGTTGTGAAACCTGGGTAATGATGAAAAAAGATGAAGCCCAACTCAGAACATTCGAGAGAAAGATACTGAGAAAAGTGTATGGCCCGGAACAAGAGGAAGACGGTACATGGAGAATCAGGAGAAACGACGAGGTTAATGAACTGAATGAAAGGTATGATATTGTAAGATTTGTGAAAAGTCAAAGACTGTCATGGCTAGGACATGTTCAGCGACAAGAAGATACGAAAACGACAAAGAAGATATTACAGTGGAAGCCGGTAGGAAGGCGAAAAAAAGAAGAAGAAGAAGAAGTCTTCAAAATGACCACTTTAGCCAGTGGAGTGGTCGCTTTAAAGATGCATCGCGGGGGCTAGATTGGTCATTGACTCTCAAACGTATTTCTGAACTTAATCTTCATATATGACAGTAAGAAAAATTTTACGAAATCACATGACAACTTTAGTAGTAGGTACCTGTAACACACCTTCCTAATGGTGTATTATATATCTTCAAACTATTTTTTCTTGCTTAATAATATTGGCCTAAACATTAATAATTCGATAAAAACAAAAGTGACGACTGGGTGAGATATCTATCTATAACCCCGAAAATAGGTAACACTGTTTAACCTCAGCGACCTCTTAACAATCTAAAACCATTTGTCGTGAAAGTATAATAGTTTTTATGTTGTACAGACGTACTAAAGATATATTTGTTTAAATAATATGCAGCCAATGTATATAAATATTGTACATAAGAATAACCAAAGAAAATGTCTTGTATAGATTAATAAAAATTGTTTTCCTGTATAATAAATAAAATAATCATAAAAATATTATCACGGTTGTTCTCATCTTAAACTAACCTAAACCTAAAATATCCCCATTAATTTTTGCATAAGAAAATTCCCCTTTTATAAAAAATGGAGGGTCCAGAAGTTAAAACTTTGCTTCAACAGTAGACGTCCTGAAGAGACGTTATACGTAGGGAGGAGCTGAAATAATCTCGAGGGTGAAAAAGAATATTAAGAACGCAGGGGTAGAATTTCGGACCAATGCTTTTTAAATGCATTTATTTTGTTCGAATACTGAGAAAACTATAAATATTTTTTAAAAATTTAAACGCAGATTCAAAGAACGAGGGCCGAAATAGATAGGCCTGAGAATAAACAAAAAGTACCTATCTTTTGAAAGAGATAATTGAAATTAAAAATCACAATAAAATTTCTCTTGTTTTTTCACCCCTGTAACTTATTAAAATAAGCATTATAGAAGTTTTCAGGGACTTTCAGCACTCGGTAATAATGTAATCTTTCATTCTGCGTTTAAATTTTTTTTAAATAGTTATTAGTTTTATCTAGATTTAACTATTTATATGGGAAATAAGCCACAATTAAATTGAAAAAATAATTTTATTAACGTTTCGACGCCCAACTCTTTCATCTTTCAGTAAGGTCGTCCCAGGAACGCAACTCATAAATATTAGCAATATCATTTTAAAGTCTTCTACTTTAAAATGTATAATACATGTCTGAATTGCCAATATAAATGAGTCAGATTAAATAAATTATTAGAAGAATATTTTACTTGGCAACAACAATTTTGTTTAGTTAGTAGTATTTTGTATTTTGACAATGACGCCCGATTTGAGCGTCGAAAAGTTACTAAAATTATTTTTTCAATTTAATTGTGGCTTAATATTTATGGCGGATAAATATTTTTTCATATATTATCATATAAAGTTTGTTATTAAATAAACTTAAAAACAACCTGCTAGTTTTCACAATCATAAACTTGTCAGGATGACACGTTTCACAATTAAAATCACGTTCCACAGTTAAAACTTAAAAGTTTGTTAAGTTAGGGCCATCGGTACATAATTCGCAATTATTTTACGGCTATCCCTACTTTTTCTGTCTTTACACAACAAATTACGTGTAGTAAAATTCACACTGGTATGGACATGTAAACATTACTAGAATGTCATTATACTTGAAAATGTCATCATTAATTTAAAGAGATGGCTTTTGAATGTTCTTGGATAACTGTTATTTTTATAATTGCAAATTATTAATTCAGTTAATAAATCTGATAATTTTTTCACTAACTATGTATTCAGTGATTGTAATAATTTATATGTACACCAAAAACTAATACTCAATCGAGAAAAGAGGAAAAGTGTTAAAGTGCTTTTTTAATATTAGGTATATTGTAAGTATGGAACGCTTACAATTTTGAACATCTTTAACAACAAAATACTTGGATCACAGAATAATATTATCCTGATGTATTCTCTGCTTGGATCTTCCACAAATAATACACAATAAATAACTTTTTCTTAAGTTCACGTCTTAAATCAATTATTTATCAAATACACTATATATCAATATTATTTAATCAACAACTCAAAATATTCCCGATGCCATGTCAAATATTTAAAATTGTCACTGATTGTCACTGTATGACTGACAGTATGCTGACAATATTCTCTTCGAATAAGTCCGTTGTATGACAAAGATAGATTTGGAAATATTACCACGGACATTTTGTTCATTTTTTTCGAATCCTGAAAAACCAATAAATATTTTTGAAAAATTTAAACTCAGAATGAAAGACTATATTATTACCGGGGGGCCGAAAGTCCCTTAGAAAAAATAAAAAGTTTATTTTGAACGAGATATTTTAAATTTTCACACTAAATTTTCTCTTAGTTTTTCACTTCTGTAACTTATTAAAATAAACATTATAGAAGTTCTCAGGGACTTTCGGCCCTCACTAATAACGTAATCTTTCATTCTGCGTTTAAATTTTTCAAAAATACTTATTAGTTTTCTCAGGATTCTAAAAAAATGAATCCCCATTTGAATAGCATTGCAGCCGAAAATACGTACCCATCCTCTTAAAGCTTAAGAGTACACAGTAGCGATCAACAGGTAGCAACAAACGCGATCCAAGATTGCGAAAGTTCTGCGAACTTTCAAAAGTGAGGCAACAGTGCGTCGGTAATTCGACACTGACAGTGACGTTTATACTATCAAAAGCAATAATTTTTGTACACATAAGCGCGAATTGTTGCCAAGTCAGTGACGTTCGATTTCTTGTTATAAAAAAATCGATTTTTAGTAGTTCCAATGTGACACAAAGTCTAGGCACGGGATAAAAAAGTTTATTTGAAGAAAGTATATTTTTTTGTCTTTCTTAATGGTGGTATAGGCTCCTTTTTCAGTATTTTATTTAGTTATAGAGTAATTTCCACATACTAAAATATTTCTGAAATTGGGCTCTGTACCGCCATTCTTTATTATATTACGAATATGTGTGCCAAATATCTCGACAAAATATTCAAAATTATAGAGCCGCTATCTTGGAACGCGTTTATTGCTACCTGTTGATTGATACTGTTTGCTCTTAAGAGGATGGGTACGTATTTTCGGCTGCAATGCTATTCAAATGGGGATTCATTTTTTTTTTTCGAATCCTGAGGAAACTTATACGTATTTTTGAAAAATTTAAACGCAGAATGAAATATGACGTTATTAGCGAGGGCCGAAAGTCCCTAAGAACTTCTATAATGCTTATTTTAATAAGTTACAGAAGTGAAAAACTAAGAAAAAATTTAAAAATTTAAATTTAAATTAAAAAATTCAAATTTTTTAAAAGTATTTATTACTTTTTTCAGGATTCGAAAAAAATGCACATTATGTCCGTGGTAATATTTTCCAAATCTATCTTTGTCTTTCAACGCACTGAGTCGAATAGTATATTGTCAGCATATTGTCAGTCAGACTGTGACAATCAGTGACAATTTTACATATTTGACATGGCATCGGGAATATTTTGAGTTGTTGATTAAATAATATTGAAATATAGTGTATTTGATAAATAATTGATTTAAGACGTGAACTTAATAAAAAGTTATTTATTGTGTATTATTTGTGGAAGATCCAAGCAGAGAATACATCAGGATAATATATTCTGTGATCCAAGTATTTTGTTGTTAAAGATGTTCAAAATTGTAAGCGTTCCATAGTAACAATATATTATTAAAAAATCACTTTAACACTTTTCCTCTTTTCTCGACTGACTATTAGTTTTTGTTGTACATATAAATTATCACAATCACTGAATACATAGTTAGTGAAAAAATTATCACATTTATTAACCGAATTATTAATTTGCAATTATACAAATAACAGTTATCCAAGAACATTCAAAAGCCATCTCTTTAAGTTAATGATGACATTTTCAAGTAGAATGACATTCTAGTAATGTTTACATATCCATACCAGTGTGAATTTTACTACACGTAATTTGCCGTGTAAAGACAGAAAAAGTAGGGATAGCCGTAAAATATTTGTGAATTATGTACCTACCCACGGCCTTAATAACTTCTAAGTTAATTTAAGAAAATATTCATAAAACATGTGATATGTATGCTTTTTCTCATGAGAATCTTTCAGTGCGTCACAGTTTTTCGATTTCTTTCTAACGCATTACAGAAAACGCATGTATGTGACAGAAAAAAACGCATGTCGGTGATTACATTTCGTCGGTGACATTTATAACATTTATTCTAGATGTCAATAGATGGCGCTATAATCGAAAATAAAATAATTTACGAATTATATAATATATCTACGAATATAATCTGAACAATTTAAAAGACTATACAAATCAAAGAAAATACCATTTTATAAATTCAATAAACACAATTGATTTGTTTTTATGCCAAATTGCAAATAAAATTTGACAACTGTCAAATTTAACTAAAATGTCATGTCACTAAAATGTATCTTATCACGGACTTACCTTTTTTCTATCATTTGTGACGCACTGAAAAATGCTCATGAAAAGAAGCATACATTTACTCTGGTGAGTTATTTGGCAATGTCTCGTTTATCTGCTTGAAGTCATTCATTATAAAATACCAAGGAAGTTAGTTATCAATTATAAAACTAGCATTTTACGTAATTTGAATCTTGAATGTAGGTATTAAAAAGTCATTATTTTTTTAAACACATTAATTAAACACTTAATGAATTAATTCGTAATTAAAATAATGAGAGTTTAATATGCATAAACTTTTTTATCAAGATATATTAAAAATAATAAACAAAATAAAACTGAACCTCATAATGTATTCATAAAACTCACCGGCTAAACAACATTCTCAGACAAAATATAACAAGTGTTTGTAAGTGGAAATTTGGAAATGTTTCAGTTTAAAAAACTGTTTCAGTTTTCAATGTTGTGTTTGCCACGTTTCAGGTAATTTGGAATTCCAACTCACATTGATTTTTTTGTACACTTCTCCAAGAAATTACCGCACCATCTTAAAATTGGGACATTTTTGATGTGTCGAATTTTCTAAACCTGTTGTCCGATTTGAGAGATTTTTTAATATGTTAAGAGCCTTATTATTTCAGAATATCGTTGTATTCTTTGCGTCACGATATAAGAAATTTGGCCTGACGCTGGTGGGTTGTCCCTACCGATTTAGTATCATAATAACAAACAACAAACCCTCCAGGAGCGGATTCGCTAAAATTAAGGAGAAAGGAACAAAATGCAAGATTTTGACGCCTGTTAAAATTTTCAATGTGTTTTAAATGTACTGTTGTGATCTTGATTATTGATATGAGATAATATTCTTATATGTCACTTAATTTAATCAATGTATTAATACTAATCTAATTAATTAACCAGATCACATATCAATATGTTTTCAATCTCAGGGCGAATTATAAATTAATTACTTACTTTCGTGGATTCTAAATATTTCTTAATGGTTCCTAATCGGGATAGAAACGAAAAGAGTAAAAAAAATACACATATGGGTTACAATTATAATCAAAATATTTTTTATTTTATTTAAAAAGCAATCACTGCTTAATATTTGCTATTTCTTATTATTCTTAAACATAACATTTACAAATGGGAATCTTATTTCCTTTTGGTTTTCAATTGAAAGTTTTTATTAACATTTAACTATTAGGAGTTATTAGGAACAACTCTATTTAAGTTTGATGAAGCTTTTCTGATATTATTGATTATGTTATTCAATTTTTTATGTGGAATTTAATGCGAAAAACCCATACATTCATGTCCAAACAAATGAGACTGACCTTTTCCTGGTGAACTGAAAATGTCCTCACACAAGACCCGTTTCCTGCTATCCTTGGCTGCGATCAAACCTCGTCCTGGCTTCCAGTAGTGTTCTCCTTTGAAAAACTAGCTCGAATAGCTCTCGTTCCTGCTTTTGTCGTGATGCTGTGTTCTACCTTTTTCGAAACTGCTATCAGCTACCGGGACACTCTTGGCTCAAGGAGGTTCTTTTACTCTCGACCTGGCCTACTTCTCGTTCCACGATAGATACTCCACACTCACGGAACTATACCGGCTTTCTCACTCTCCGTACACTACCGTCTACTACTCGACTTCACTTATCGACAGCTCAAAACATTCTGCTCTCTATTTTTCATTCATTCCCCTACTTTCTAAATATCCCTTCCAGATTCACAAATCAACCTTCCACCACCAACTCTCATTCGCAGTATTCCTCAAAACCAATTTTTAAACTTTCTAAATATGCTTAATGGATTTCCAAAGAAAATATTTAATTCCCATTCTAAAATACTTTCTAACTATTTACAAATTTTAATGACCTATTCTCTCTTTCAAATGAGTCTTATTTAGCATAGGCTAATGATCGAAACCTTCCGCGAAAAACGATAATGAACTATCATCTATTTCACTGAGTTTTATTTAGCATAGGCTAATGATCGACCTTCCGAGAAGAACGATAATGGTACGCGTCATTCACTTTGTTTATCTAAGCACATTGTTCCGAGTTTCGTACGCTTATTCTAATCACTTCTTAAAATTAAATATAACAATTTGTTGTATACAGGTTGTTCTAAATTTATATGCCCGAGGTTGAGAAAATTAAAAATATTTTATATTAAAGTGAATTTTGTTTATAATTATCAAATTTGAATTTTTATATCAAATAGAAATATAACAGTACATAATCATTTTTTTCGAATCGTGAAAAAACTAATATGTAAGTATTTTTGAAAAATTTAAACGCAGAATGAAAAATTACTTTATTACCGAGGGCCGAAAGTCCCTTGGAATGAATTAAAAGTTTCTTTTGAATGAGATATTTGAAATTAAAAATCACACTAAATTTTCTCTTAGTTTTTCACCCCTGTAACTTATTAAAATAAACATTATAGAAGTTTTCAGGAACTTTCGGCCCTCGGTAATAACGTAACGGCTTAAAGCTGAAAGTTTGTACCCATCCCCTTAAAAAAAGTTCAAGTCTTCAAGTAGATATAGTATTTTAATTGGGTTGGAATAATAAATATAAATTTAAATATCATGTCATTATATTTATTACGTATTTATATCTATGTAGTTATAGGTATATTATTATGTACAATGAAATAAGAGAAATGAACAAATTAAGGAAAATAATGATAATAACAGTAAAAGATTAAAAGAGTGGTAGCAAAAATCACAATTAAAAAAGATAACATTATAAACAACAAGATAACATTAAAAGATAACATTATAAAAAATAACATAGAAAATAACATAGAAAAATAAAATTTGAAGTTTAGACGGAAAAAAATAAATACAAATTACAACTCTATGTCACTATCGCTGTCATCTTCACTAGAATCGTCATCATCTAATGTTATAATTATTGGTTTAATATGTGAGGTTAATGTTCTGTAATGGTCTTCCGTTTTTATACCATGTGAAACACAATTTTGCCACAGTGTTGGGGAAATATTTTTTATTTCTTCTACAACATGTGACACCGATTTTCTACTAAATTTGGGACAGCAGTTGTTTCGCCGTAAACATTTCTTAAGTTGCCTCCAGATTAATTCAATGGGGTTGAAGATACAGTAGTAAGGAGGTAATCGCAATACATTATGACCATCACGTTTGGCTAATTCGTCTATAACAAACTGTTTCTCTAACACTTTTGTGTGAAGAACTTTTAACATTTCTTTTTTTGTATATGTTTCTTCAAAGTACAAATCATTGTCATACAAAAAATCACATATTTGTTTTTTTGTCGAACCTACACCGGGGATTTTTCTAATTTGTTCGCTGTGATACGTCGCGTTATCACTATCATTACAATGACACTTTTTGGAGGCAAATTTGGCAACACCTTCTTTTCAAACCATTCCTTAAACAAGCTACTCATCATATTTTCATGGTAATCCAGCTTTGAATTTTTAATGTTTTTTGCCGATAGTAAAAAACTTTCCCCTCCAAGCCAGCCATACTCCAAGCAAGCCATACATAATTATGTGTAAAGCTATAGAATAATAATTAGAGGTATATCTTATCTTTAACTAATGCACTTGCTAATGATTCTTTAATTTTTTTTATTTAAAGATAGAAAGCTTCATTATCGGAAGTCCATTTTGTTTAAAGTGAAAACGATATAAAACAGATTATAATCTAACTCCATAAAATTCACGTAATGAGCGCATTGGACATAAAAATTGTTTGTGATTATTTGTAATTGTTTCCAGGCAAGTTAATTTCAGATGAGTAAACTAATTCGTCTACAGCAAACAAAATTTTTAATACAACGCATTGTCTAGAAATTTTAATTTTAATAATTTATTTGCATTGGCAGGTAACGAGTCAGTTCTGTAAATAATATAAAGTCCGGCCCTAGTAAGCTGTTCCAATACTATTGCCACCCGTCGCAAAGATAATAGAGGGATTAGTAACATCAACTATTTATTATGATACTAAATCGGTAGGGACAACCCACCAGCGTCAGGCCAAATTTCTTATATCGTGACGCAAATAATAATAATGTTGTTGCTAGACAGAATGACAGAGTACACAGAGTCTAAAGGTGCCGGTGGGGGATGGCTTCTATGCGGTGGTGTATTACAGTCGGTTTGTCACAAATAAGTGTACATAATGTCTTTCTGGTCCAAATGAATTAAAACTCTCTTTAGTCCTATCGCCAGGGGGCGTACAACGGCCTCCTTTATTCAGATAGACTTACCCAAGTTTTTTTATGTATTTTCACTCGTAGAACACGAATTTTTTGGGTAACAGTTGATCCGGATGTCGATTAGATTGTTATAAGCAAAGAACTTGAGGAATTACATAACAGCGATTTCTCGCAAAACAAAACATTTCTTTGTATTTTTTGGTTCATTCTAAGCAAAAAATGTTCTTACAAGTTTTTTTCGTAGGATGCACAGTTTTCGAGATAAACGCGGTTGAACTTTCAAAAAATCGAAAAATTGCAATTTTTGAACCCGAATAACTTTTGATTAAAAAATAAAATAGCAATTCTGCTTATAGACGGAGAGGCAGCGCTAAAAAATCTATTTGAATTTACTAAAGCTAGATTTTTCACAGTTGATTACTGTGAGTGTGTAGAGACACATACTGCGGTCGGTCAAGCGAAACGTAGAACAGGGGTTACTGAGAGGGTATCAAAGTTGCTTTCCTACGAAGGTAATTAAATCCATTTACTAAGGCTGAAAATCAGTAAACACATTCTAAATTAAATATAAATAAAAGTTATTATAGTCGGTCAGCTGTATGACGGGACAGAGCCCGTCGGTCGGCCCCAATAGTCGATTGAGGAAATAAAGCATTTTGGCTCGCAATCTTTTCGTCCAGCATGGATTTACTTGAAATTTTCACAAAAGGTAGGGAATAGTCCAAGGATCATTTTATATATCATGCCGCTATCATACGCTAAAACCTTGGGGGTGGTTGCCACCCCATCTCGGGGGTGGGAATTTTTTATTACATTTTAACCATGTAATTCGATGCAAAAAGTGATTCTACGAAAAATATGTTTTTTATATTTTCTTAGTAAAACTAATATGTATTTTTCGAGTTATTCGCGCTTTAAAATAACAGTTTTTCGACGAAAAAATCGACTTTTTTAGAGGGTTTTTTTTTTGAGAATACCTCGAAAAATATGCATTTAATCAAAAAAACTGTAGATATCAAAATTGTATCAACACAAACCAAATTCTTTTCCAATAATATTTTTAAGACCAATACAAACCGAGATACGGCATGTTAAAGGTTAGCTTTTTTCGTCAAATGCATAATTTGAAATATTCAAAGCCTAATAATGGGAAAAATTTGCATTTTTCGAGAAAAACGTAAATAATCTTTTTTCAAGTATACAATTAGACCTTTCACAAAAAATAATAAAAAGTTTCTAGCATGAAAATTAAGCGACTTAAAATCAAAAAAATGTCGGTACCTGTTTTTCTCTACGAAAAAATCAGTGAAAACAACCCCCTAACTACCTTCCTAATTCAAAATTGGTCTTCGCCTTTCTGTAGTTCCTTTTATATTTATATTCACTCACTCAAGGAGTTTGAATCATTTACCTAACGGGGTACAGCCTATAAATAGCCTGGACTAATAATTGAAGATATAAGTGGATAAAGGTCATGTGTCACAAAATAATGTTTTTGAGTAATGAGCATTTTAGTGTCTTTTGTTCCAAGTTAGTTATTTATTTTATAAATTTACATTGCTACACTTTTTTAAACAGGTATTGAAGGTACTTTTTTCACACCTTAAATTGAATTTAAAAAAAGTTACTTTAAGCCAAATATTTTAAATTTTGTGGACATATTACCTTTATCCACATAGTAAAAATAATTAAAAAATGTTAGGGTTAAGTGGATAAAAGAGTTAAGTATCAAAAATATGCATTTATTGTCTAAAAAAATTGCAATGTCAAATTAATAAAAATATATTTTTTGGTAGGTTCTTCTTTTATTTTTGGGATTTTCTTTATTTTCCTCTATCGCGTTTGCATAAAACCATCTATACTTCCAAACTCAAAGTACCAGTTTTATTTTCCAGTCTTCTTGGTCTATTCAGTTGTGGGCAGATGTGCTGTCCTTTTTTTTTCTTAAATCTACTTGCTGAAATCGCATATAGTCATTAAGGTATCTATGTCTTATAGAGATAGAAGCCAAATTTGTCCACTCTTATCCAGTTTACGTAACACGAAAATGAACCTTTTGATTTGAAGTGTTATTTGTTTGCTTTTTACACAAATATAGAGGTTCGTCAGCAGATCTTCAAAGTAGTAGAAAAAATTCTCCATATTTACAAATTTCACATGGATAAAGGTATTATGTCCAAATGCAATCTTGGACATAATACCTTTATCCACTAGAATTCGCAAATCTAGTGGGACATATTGCTTTAATACCTTCCTGTTATTTTTATTTAGCTAAAAATAGGTTATTTTAAAAGGTAAAACAACATATTATAAGAACAAAAACCTAATAAAACAATTTTCTCAAAAAATGTGACATTATGACCTTTATCCACTTATGTTTTCAATTATGGTCTGCTTTTCGACAGATTTTAACTGGACTATAAAGTAAATAGTGTTGCATAATCACTGGAATGAGTGTTTACCTGTCAAAAATGATAAAAAGAAGAAGGAAGAACGTCATCATTTTAAAAATAACCTCTTTAACTAAACGTGACGTTTAAAACGTCAAATTAGATGTGAATTAAAATGAAAAATGTGAAAGTTATTAATTTTGTGTTTCATTCAAAGGTTAATGGTCATAGTTATTATGAATGCAACAACAACTTTTGATCCCTATCCCTACTCATCACTTTTTATGGGACCAAAGGTCGTACAGTTTATCTTATAAGATTACAATTAAAACAAGTATTCAACCTTTTAACTATCCATTATCAGAGATATTATATTACATTGTTTATAAGTAACGGTGTTATCTTTTAATTTCGTTAAGTAAAGAGTTAGTTTCGAGCTTAAACCTGAGTGTGCGCGCCAGATTTTTTAACACCATGTCTCATCTCATAGAGGATTTTAAACCAGGACCTCTGGATTTCTATCGTAAGAAAACGTCTTTTGACTGGAAAAAGTTGAAGGTGTTCCTTGAAACTGAAGATGGAATCGAGTATCAGGTAAGAAATACTTTTTTACATACATAAGCATCTTAATAAAGTCAACTTTATGTAAAAACTATCAAACATAGTAGTACAACTGAATTAAGAAAAGCCAGATAGATTATGTTTGTTTACCTATGTTCTTTGAAGTCTTCAATAGTATGTTATTTAAAGTCTAATTCGTACATTATGCATTCTGACACAAAAAGAACAAATTAAGTATATCTAGGTAATAACGACAAAAATTAAAAAAATTCAGCATTATTAGGATTTTGGGCTTTTTTTATTTAGAACAGTCTCTTATGGCGCTACAGCCCACGTCGGGCTCTGGCCCCCCTCCACATCTGCAGTATCTCTGCTTGTTGTTGCTCTTTTCCTCTAGTTATCCACCCTCAATATCAGTTGTCACTTCTTCCACTTGACACACAGCCTGTGGAGTTAACGGAGACAGTAGCAGCAATGGTCACCAAAATACCAAACGAGGAAGTAGCTCAAGCGCTTCAAAAAATAAAGAAAGGAAAAGCAGTTGGACCAGATGATATTCCTGGGGAAGTATGGAGAGCATTGGGAGAGACAGGAATAAGTTGGCTAGTAGGTCTATTTAATAGAATTATGGAAGTTGGACAAATGCCAGACGAATGGAGAAGCAGTATATTAGTACCTGTTTACAAAAACAAGGGAGACACACCATGAAAATATGGGAGAGAGTAATTGATAGATGGCTACGTGAAGAAACCGAAATATCTGATAATCAATTTGGCTTTATGCTGGGCAGATCAACAACAGACGCAATTTTCATTGTAAGGCAACTGATGGAAAAATACAGGAATAAAGAGACCAATGCTCATATGGTATTCATTGATCTTGAAAAAGCATATGATAGAGTTCTTCGAGAGATTCTGTGGTGGGCACTCAATAAGAAAGGAGTCCCTGGTGAATATGTAAAGATTGTGAGAGATATGTATGAGGGAGTAACGACTAGTGTAAGGACAGGATGTGGGAGAGACTGATAAAGGACATCGCACACATCTTATGGAAAATATAATGTCACTCAAATTCAATAAAATTTATACCAATAGATTCGTTTTAAATTAACGATCAAATCTTATCATTGTGCCAACTCTCTATTTTCAAAAATAAGAGCAGAAATTGATATAAATAAATCTGAAATCAAATGGGTAGGTACATAAGTTAGAGACTCGGTTAGAGAGAGAAAAAATATTTTAAAATACCCAGATTTTCGGTACTCCATAAATCAGCGGATTAGTTTCACTAATCCGCTTAGGCCCAGCAGGATTTAAGCTGTTATGAATAGCACTCAGAGCAATAATGATTGTAACTAACATTTTATGGACTCCAAAAATGTGATTTCGATAAACTTTAATTGCAATTTGAGCCGTAATTAATCATAATTAAGAGTTGGCGCAATGATAAGAATTGATCGTTAATTTAAAACGAATCTAATCGTATAAATTTTATTAAATTTGAGTGACATTATATTTTCCATAAGATGTGTGCGATGTCCTTTCAGGTGAAAGTGGGATTGCACCAAGGCTCGGTGTTTAGTCCTTATTTATTCTCATTCGTTTTGTACCAGATAACAGCGAAACTACAGGGTAGCATTCCATGGTGCCTAATGTATGCTGATGATGTAGTGTTAATAGGAAATAATGAAAGAGGCAGAACAAATAACTGGAACAGTGGAGACAATATCTGGAGGAAAAAGGTTTAAAACTTAGTAGGACAAAAACAGAGTATTTGGAATGTTCATTCAACCCCTTAATGCACAATTTTTTTGAAAAAGACTGGCCAAAAAAAATCAATTTATTTTTAATGTAAAAAGTGATCTTAGTGCCCAGGTGAGCCCAAATAGTACTTGCATGTATCTGATTACTGAAATAATCGTCACAAAACTGTCACTGGACAATCACAATTTTTGTTGGAATAATCGGAAGGATGATGCGATGAACGATAGTTTTTTTGTTCGAACGCATTTTGTTTACTGTGCAGGACCGTAATATATACATATATTGAAAAATGAGCGAATCAGAATATAAATAGGAAAATTTGTCAGCAAGCGGCTTACAAGGAAGAAATAATTCGTAATTGATAAGTAGAAAAAGGATTATATTTTATACTTGAATAACGCCTGGTTTTATAATCAACTTAGAGTGAACATTAACTAAAATTCACTTTAAAGTTGACATTTACCCATATGAATTGCATTGATAAAGGTACCAACTTTAAAGTCCACTTTACCTGATTATGAAACCGGGTAGGTGTTATAGCTTACAATCCCATGAAAATGGTAATTATCAATAAACTGATTGCTTTTTTTGCTTTCACATTATTATTTTGAATTCTCGATTGCATTCGAGTGTAAAAAATTATAGAAATTTAAAGTAAATCGTCGCTCGAATTATCTTGAATGTGCATAGTTTGGTCAGTTTAGCACGCTCGAGTTAACTCGAGTGTGTACGTTAAGGGGGTAAAGATGGAGTTATTACAAATAAAAGGGTATCTTTGGATGGTGAAATGATTGTGAAAAGCAATAGTTTTAAGTACCTAGGAACGGTATTACAGAGTAATGGAGAAATAGATGGAGATGCATGCAGTAAAATTAGGGCTCGATGGATGAAGTGGAAAGAAGCGAGTGGTGTGTTGTGTGACAGAAAAATTCCAATTAAGCTGAGGGGAAAATTCTATAAAACAGCCATAAGACCGGCTATGATGTACGGAACTGAATGTTGGGCAGTGAAAAAGAAAGAGGAACAATGAATGCATGTGGTGGAAATGAGAATTATAAGATGGATGAGTGGAGTGACAAAAAAGGTTAAATTAAAAATGAGTACCTATATTAAGGGGAAGTCTAGGTGTGGCACCAATTGATGCCAAAATGAAAGAGCATAGGTTAAGATGGTTTGGTCATATTCAACGTCGAGGCGTTAATCACCCAATACGAAAAATAGCTGATGTGCAGATTCCTGGAATGAGTAGGAGAGGAAGACCAAAGAAGACCTGGTGGGAGACGATAAGGCAGGACATGTTGGTGTAAAAGAGATTAACATTGATATGACCCAAGATAGAATTGTGTGGAGAGATGCAATTAGGGAAGCCGACCCCGCATAGGGGTATAAAGAATATGCCCGCATAGGCATAAAGAATTATGATGATGAATATCAGTTCTCACTTCATCTGTCTACCTCTTCTTTGGTCTTTCTACTGACTGATGTCCCACTATAGTTCCACTAAGGTGTTCTACTAAGGTTCCGTGATTATCCATTCTTATAAGGTGACCTGCCCAATGCAATCTTTGTATTTTGGCATAATTTGCTATAGAGGGTTTTTTGTAATATTGATACAACTCATGGGTAAACCTTAATCTCCACCTACTATTATTGTTGCAGATACGTCGCAATCCCAATAACCTTCTCAATATTTTTCTTTCAAATTATTGATAAGGTTTATTGACTTTTCTGTCATGATCCATGTGTATATGGGTAATTCTTATATAAGAGGTATCAAGTACATAGATAGAGGATACTGCCAAGGAAAAAAGTTGCCGTTTTGACATTAAACCCTTATATTACGATTTTGTCCTACTTAACTATCTTTTCACATAAGGGCAAGTCAATTTATGCATATTTTAGTACTTTTTACAAAGCCAGGGTAAATATATTGGGCAGGGTAGAGACATCAAGATCAGGGTAGATACTTATTTGGCCAGAAGAGAGAATTTGTGGCAGTAAAAGTAACAAAACTAGTAATATCAACTTTAATTAAACATGGTATTTAACATAGAATCAGACTATCATTTCTACCAATCACATTAAACATTAATCAGATTTATATCAGCCAAATTCTTTGTATTTGAGGCCTTTATTTTTACAAGCTAAGCATTCTCGGGAAAGGCACTGTTCATTATACCTATTGCAACAAATTATATATTTTTTTTATTTATTTATTTATTACTAATTTACA
This sequence comes from Diabrotica virgifera virgifera, assembly GCF_917563875.1. Lineage (NCBI taxonomy): Eukaryota > Metazoa > Arthropoda > Insecta > Coleoptera > Chrysomelidae > Diabrotica > Diabrotica virgifera. The sequence goes on along the minus strand of NC_065445.1, from coordinate 272,578,856 downwards.
ATCTACTTCAATAAAGTAATAAGTAAATATGATGTATGTTCTTGGCTAGTGGCAGGTGTCATCCATTGACGACTCTCTGGAATTTACCTAGCAGCTAGGTCTTCTGGCCAAAGTCTTTTGAGGCGTCTGTCAATTAGTGGAGGGTTTAATAATTCGTCTATGAGATGTATCCTCTGGAGTGGTCAGCAATCACATCATTGATGAAGGGACAAATTATATGAAGCAGATTTTGATGCTTTGATACAGATATAATCTTAGCTTGAAATAGAGCTGTGAGCATCAGATACATATTGGCGTGTGTAACATACAAACAAGTGTTACATTTGTCGCAATTCGGTTTATTCAAAATGGTTTAAGGCGACAGAAGATGATATTTTGATGTTGCAGGTCTTCATTAAAGATATGAGGAGATTTCTTAGAGTATCCACAAGAACACTCTTTTGTTTGTTATCTCCTTTCTTCGTCACATAATCTCTTTTGCCGGCACATAACCTCGTATTCGAGTCATCTTGGAGAAAATTTATAATTATTTCTTCATTATTACATAACTTGCTTTGGCTTCCCGTTTATTTTCCAGTAATTGTATGTATGCAATTTTTCTTAAAGGTTTCATATTTTTTCGTTCTGTAGAATGCCGTATTTTCTCACCAGTTTTCCGCTTATCATTCTTTTGCAAATTCTTTTTTCTTTATTATTTGGAAGAGAGGAATAATTTTCTTTTAAATGTTGGTTGAGCACTTCTGCAAACAATAAATTTTCCTTCACTGTTTCTCTGGAACTTGGAGAATTCAACACCTGTTCTACTTGGCTGTTAGGTGTCAGTTTTTCAGGCTTTCGTAATCTTTGTAGGTAACCATTATAGTTTTAAGTTTATGTATGGTCTCATCTTTTTTCTTATTAATTAAATATCTTTGTCTTCTGGCTTGATCTGATTTAAGTTTGGCAGCTAGGTACAACCCTTCTATGAGAATTAAAACTTTGAAAAATATTAACATCTGACGTCGATGGTGTTGCTGAAAGATTAGTTATATTTTGAAGCGCAAGTCGTTGCCTTCGCTCTCTTGCTTTTTTTTCATATCTTTTGTGCCTTCCGTTGCTCTCTATGAGTCATTTGATCGACAGTCTTTATCAGTCCTTTTTCCTTCTTATTTAAATATTTTTACTTTTCTATTTGCTTTTGCAATTCATATTTTTCTGGATCATTTTTAATCTTTTGATATCGTAGTTTCTCTGCTTCACGTTTCTTCTGTAATCTTTCTTCACGTGTTAACTTTCTCCGTGGTGCCATGATCTGTAACAATATTAGACAATAATTTAATAACAATATGAACTGAGAACTACCTTTATTTTTTAGTCTTTAACTATTTACCAAAATTGTTTTAATTATGTATTTAAAACAGTAACATTTGCCCCTGGCAGTTATTTTGCCAGGGGAAATATGGCAGGGGAGAGACGTTTTCATATTTTTTCATGTTCTAATTGACATAAGAAATGTTTTGGTACATTATGTATCACATTTTAACTCTTACATTATTATTAAATTAGAGCAGTAAATGCAAATAAATCAGATGAATAATATAACTTTTGTGACTTACCAGTGAAGAGACACAATCACCTCGCGAAGCCACCACACTGCTGGAACTTGTTGCGACAACTAACAAATGGCGGCTCTCTCATGGCTCGTGTGTTTTGCATTGCTAACTTCGCATCGATAGATGATCTTGAGCACTATTGCGAATATATCTGTTTTATATTATGTTTTGAGTAGCCGAATGAAATCTACCAGGGTAGATACACAAAACAAAGTGGGACAAACTTTAAATTTAAAAATCATTGGAAATAAATAAATATTCTTGAATTTTTTATTAATAAAAATTAAATATATTTAATGAAGTTCGTGTTTAACATATTTTAGTTTAGCAACTGATACAAAGAAGTTATGTGTCGTCTTCAAATTAAACTAAAACCGACAAGAGGACAGGCCAGGGTAGAGACATTTTTAGACTTTATAAGGAATTTCAGAAAAATATACTTTAATTGGGCATTTAATCATAATGTTATTTAATAAATTACATTATGGTGATGTGTTTCATAGCAAGAAATAACAACTTATAACAAAATTTCTATTTTAAACTGATTGCCGCGCAAGTTACCTCTTATATAAGAATTACCCATATGCCAAATGTTGCTATTGGTAGTATGATATAGTGCAGTCACTGAAGGTTTTCACCTCCGATTTCGTTGAACCTCCATCGATTTTTCATGAAAATTGGTGAGCAGTTAGAGCATATCTCGAGGAACAAAGGTGATATGATGCTAACTTGCGCTTTTTCCCTGGGGGTGAATGTCACCCCTTTTCGGGGATGAAAATTATTTTATTAAAAATAATACCATAAATCGATAGAGGGATAAATTCTAAGCAAAATTTGTTATATAAAGTTATTAACATAAATCAATACTTTTTGAGTTATTAAAGATGAAAGATTTTATTTTTTCGTAAAAAAATGCATGTTTTAAAGCTGTTTTTCACGTATAACTCAAAAATTATGAGCTTTTACAAAAAAGTTTTTATTGCCAAAATTGAATATAATAAAAAATTAAATACATTCTTTACTTAAAGAACTAAACTAATGTTAATTTAAAGTGAGTTATGGGTAATTGAATGTATATTTTTTTCGACGAGTATTAAAATCTAAGTATTCTAGCTTAAATAACGGGAAAACGATGCATTTTATAAAATATATCTGTTAAACACTTGTCAAAGTACTTCGGAATATCTATTAAATGAGCTCCAGAAGAAGTTAATAGCATCAAAATTAAGCAAGTTATGATGAAAATAAGAGAACTCTTTCGAGTTTTTTAGTAAAAAGTGAAAAATAAAACAGCACCATTTCCACAAAAATTAAAATATATAGTAATCCTTACGAGAATTTCTTTGTATTAGCATAAGTAATGATTTTAACAATTTTCTCCGGTTTAGAATGTATATCAGTGATTCCCAAAGTGGTCCAGGTGGACCCCCAGGGGTCCACGAGGGACTCAACGGGGGTCTACGTTGGCGTGAAATAAAAATGGGGGTTCACAAGTTGCAAGTGGGGGTCCACAAAAATTTTATAGCGATTTGGTATTCATTTAAACAAATTTCCTTTTTTTTTGTAAAATATCAATGGAAAAAATAATATTTTAATAGTAGTGACACAAAAATGTTATTATAATGCATCATAACAAGTTATTTTGATTGAAAACAAGTTTTTGATCAAATTTTAGTGTAGAAAACGTTAAAATACCGTGTTTACATTTTCCTCCATTCCCAAAACACATGTCTTTCGATTTGACTGAAAATTTGCCCACAGATAGCCAAAACACAGGACTTTAAGTGGTTAAAAGAATTTGTATCGTTTTACAATACAAAAAAAAATACGTGGAATAATATGAGAGTCAAAAATATAGGCGTCTACTGTAAGTACAATTAATTCGGAAAATATCGACCAAACGAAAAAAATGGTTAAGAAAATTATAATAATTATTGTAAACACAATTTATTTGGATCAATTTCAGTTCCTACCATTTTTGTCGAAAAGTTGAGAATTGCGGAGATATTGAACAAAAACCACTGCTATCAAATCAATCAGAGCTTATGCTCGCGCCTTTACCGCATGTGTACTACCTGAAATATTGATTTTAGCAAAAACATGAAATTGATCAAAATTGTATAAAATTTAATTCTCTTTATTTTTGTATAGGTACATTTTTGTTATAAAACTAATAATAAACGAGATAATTAAATAATTATTCTGTAACTGTCACTCTTTCCCCCATAACTCGGAAAATATCGACGTCTCAAAAATAATTATAATAGAATAAATTATAGAAAATCATATTTTCCACAACTTCAATCCTTACACTTGTTGTCGAAAAGTTAAATATAGCGGAGATATTGAGCAAAAACGGTTCTCCTTTATTCGCGATTTTAAATTTGCACTGCTTGGGTAGCTCGGCATGCAAGATCAAGTGCTAACCCGACTGTACTATATAATTTTGACTCTTTATTGCATGTAACTTTTCTCGTATTGTAAAACTATACAAATTCTTTTAACCATTAAAGTCCTGTGTTTTGGCTATATGTTTGCAAATTTTCAGCCAAATAGAAGTATGTATTTTGGGAATGGAGGAAAATGAAAAAACAGTATTTTAACGTTTTCTACGCTAAATTTTGATCAACAACTTGTTTTAACACAAAAAACTGTGTTATAATGCCTAATAATCACATTTTGGACTCCCTTCTATTAAAACATAATTTTTTCAATTGATAATTTACGATAAAAATTCAAATTTTTTTAAATAGATTCCAAATCACTGTAAAATCGCTTAAAATGGTATTTTGAGAAAAGAAAAGAAGACGAAAAAGACCTTCAATGTCTAATTTTTACCCCCCCCCCCCATGTTTTTCATTGGAAGTATGGTAAAAATGTAGCAGCAGGGGGTCACCGAAACCAGTATATTTTTTAAAATGGTCTACGAGAAAAAATAGTTTGGGAACCTCTGATGTACATTAAAAAAAAAGTTATAATTTAAAAAAATCAGAATTTTTAAAATTATCGTCATTTTAATTTTCTTTCGAAAATAACTCCAAAAATACTCAATATACGTAAAAAATGATATGTAACCAAATTTTAGTTTTTTCTATATCAAATATTTTAACTTTTTTACTATTTCAGTAGGGTGAAAAATAACCGAGATAGAAACGTTTAAAGCTTAAATTTTGCTGCGAGAACCATGCAACCGTGGCCATTTAACATTTAATTTTTAAAAAAGTAATGGGTTTAAAAGATTTAATTCAACGTGTTTAAAAGCTCTTGGAATTATCTTTCAAATCGTTTTTAGTTGAACCTGATATCGTAAAAATTAACGGAGTTATTCTTAAAAAACGATAACATTTTTTTGAAAAATTTCCAAAAGATAAAGTTTTTAGGTATCTCATTTGATAGATATTTCTAAGTACTTTCACAAAGGTTTAATAAGTTTATGTTACGAAATGCATAATTTTCCCGTAATAGAAGCTTGAATACCTAGATTTGGGTACTCGCCGAAAAAAAATATACATTAAATTACCTAGAACTCACTTTTAGTTAACATCAAAAGGTTTTTTTAGTAAGGAGTTTATTTCGCTTTTTTTTAGCTTCAACTTTGGTAATAATAACTTTTTTGTAAAAACTTATAGTTTTTGAGTTATTTATGAAAAATCGGTTAAAAACATACATTTTTCTCACGAAAAATTAGAATCTTTGATCTTTAATAACTCAAAAAGTTTTGATTTATTTTAATAACTTTATATAACAAATTTTGCTTAAAATTTGTCCCCCTATCTAATTGTAGGGTTATTTTTAATAAAATAATTTTCACCCCCGAGAAGGGGTGACGCAAGTTGGCACCATGTCACCTTTGTTCCTTGGGATATCCTCTAACCAGTCACCAATTTTCATGCAAATCGATGGAGGTTGAACGAAATCGGAGGCAATAGCTCATATCCACCTTCGGTGACTCCACTAATAGTTTTACATACTTTAAACTTTACTTCCCTATGAATGTTTTTGGATTCAAATACCTACGACAGAGAGAAGTAAACTTTATTAGTAAGCATTGCTACAGTGCTTACTAAAGCAATGCTTACTAACAAAATATATACCATAATAATATTTCATTTATTTTTATTGGCTTAAATAATAAAAATGAACACAATAGTTCACCAATTATTGTTAAATATCAGGTATAATGAACTGTGTGCTCTATTCAGTGTAATTTATCATAAAGATTACATACTGAAATAAAAAGATGTCTGAAAAATTAACAAACGTCACAAAATTAGTCATGGTATATTATAGATCAAGAGTAACAGCTGTTAAACTAAACTCTTGAACTGTCTTTTAAAGATGGCACTGACGCCTCTTATATTCTCTTGAGGAACCTGATATGTTCAGCTAGAATATTTATTTGACCAACAATTGAATTGATTGTGTGAGAAACCCTACATGTCCACAAAAGCAAAGTTGTGGAAAAATAAAAAAAACATCTTGTAATTGCCGGTTTCCCTTGATGCAGAAAAATTTAGCAACTCTCTAGGTTCATTTAGAATGTTAAACAGGTTCGGGTTTCTCTTGAAATAAGTGATTCTATTTAAGGTTAGTAAAAATGCAAAAAACTCGATTATTTTGGACATGTAGGATTTCTCAAACAACCGATTCAATTGTCATTGGTGTAGTTTCTATCTGATTGTTACTTTGAATGTTCTATGCATTGACTTGGTGGGTAGAGTAGGTTGTTAAACATTGACACATAAATAACTTTTTTAGTGCAGTATCTTAAAGAACAGTATCTTTTTATTGAACAGGTAGGTCAGGTGGTAGAGTGTCTAACTTCCACACAGAAGGCCAGGGATCGAATCCCAGCAACAGGGAGAACATCTAGATATTTTTAAATAGTTACAGGCCACAGTTATTTACAATATTTTTCAAATCTTGTCAAATTAGTAATGTGTGCATTTTGATTCATACTAGAGTCAGCGTTTGCAGTTCGTGTATTGATTGTTATGTACTATACAGTAAAAGTTTTATATCTTATCAAAACTGCATAATTGTAGCATATATATTTGCTGTGAGTTCGTTATAATAATGAGGACAGTTACTATTACTGTATTAATTAAAGACGATCTTGTTATTAAAGATTTTTCTATATCCCCTGCGTTACTTTCTTTAATAGGAGTTGTAATTAGCAATTTATTTTATAAATTAATTGATGATTTTTTCTCATGGGAGTCGTTCACCGAATTTATTTTTTGTAGTTTTTTGTTTAAGTCTTGTTTAAGTAGGTATCTACCTATATTATTTTCTCATGTATCATATCAATGTTTTCTTCTTTCCAATTCTATTCCAATAAGCGGGTTCGACTGTATAAAAATGTTTCGGTTGCGAGTGATCGCACTCCGCGTCAAATTACTCATTATAAGAAATTAAAAGAGGAACTTATTGTAAAAAATTCGGAGGGCCAACAAAACTTCCGAATAAAGTATATTAATGGTGTGCCAAGAATAGTCAAAAATTTAAACTGAACAATCCCAACAGCTTTTCAACTTGTAAAGAAGATTTATTATGCTACTATCAAAATGTGCGTGGATTGAACAGTAAATTGAAGACTTTTTTGGCTGCTGTTAGTGTTTCTGAATTTGATATAATTGCTATAAGTGAAACTTGGTTAAATGAGGAAGTATCCAGTTATGAATTATTTACTGATGAATACGATGTACATCGAAAAGATCGTAAATTTGATTTAGTTGATAAAACAAAAGGCGGTGGCATTTTGCTTGCAATAAAAAATTTTATAAAGTCCGAGGTAATGGATACTTCACCATTTGATCTTCAATTTCCATTAATTGATATGTTAGTTATTAAATGCAGCATAAGGTATATCGTTTTTTATGTAATGGTATTATATATTCCTGATAAGTTAAGTTTATTAGATTTTGAATTTTTCTTTGAATCTTTAGAGCAACTTGATTATTTGAATGATAATTTTGTGATTATTTTGGGAGATTTTAATGCGCCTAAATTTATTGAGAATGACATATCGGATAGAAAAACTGCAGCAATTTTAAATTTATTTAATACTAATAACTTGGATCAATATAATAATATAAAAAATACACTTGAACGAATACTATTAACTATTAAATGCAGACACACTTAAAAAATAACTTTTTTACACCATAGAAATGTAGTCTAGAAAACAGTCAATCATTTGAGGGATTTTCATACTACATACCACGACAATCAATGACTAATTGCAATAGTTTTTTGCTAAAAAGTTGCTACAGATCCTGATTTTGCCACAATAAATTGTTGTACTATGTTTAATCGTTTTGCAAAACTAACACCTTCTATACCTAGATTTTCCAATTTGGTACTTCTTTTCAGAATGAAATGTACAAAATGCTGGAAAGTAATCCTGTGCACAATAAGGAAAACCTCACTAGCCTACCTAGAGATGAACAGCGCAGACTAGCATTTTTAGGATCATGTGATCAAGCCCAAAACGATATTCTGAGATGGGCTTACTTGCTGCAAAACTTACGAAGACCTTCATCCCTTGCTAGGGTGTTAACATCATCGGTAGCATCAGCCTACGTAAAGCACACGGTCGGTAACAGTTTGTTTGTCAGCTCAATAATAAATATGGGTACAGAGAGACACCAAGAATTCATCAATGACGCTGAAGCTGGAAAGGTATGTATAGGTTGTTTCCATGTAAAATTCATTTTCATATTAAGGGGATGGGTACGTATTTTCGGCTGCAATGCTATTCAAATGGGGATTCATTTTTTTCGAATCCTGAGAAAACTAATAAGCATTTTTGAAAAATTTAAATGCAGAATGAAAGATTACGTTATTAGCGAGGGCCGAAAGTCCCTGAGAACTTCTATAAAGTTTATTTTAATAAGTTACAGGGGTGAAAAACTAAGAGAAAATTTAGTGTGATTTTTAATTTCAAATATCTGATTCAAAATAAACTTTTTAGTTATTCTAAGGGACTTTCGGCCCTCGGTAATAATTTAGTCTTTCATTCTGCGTTTAAACTTTTCAAAAATATTTATTGGTTTTTTCAGGATTCGAAAAAAATGAACACAATGTCCGTGGTAATATTTTCCAAATCTATCTTTGTCTTACAAGGCACTCAGTCGAATAGAATATTGTCAGCATATTGTCAGTCAGACAGTGACAATCATGCAGTGACAATTTTAAACATTTGACATGGCATCGGGAATATTTTGAGTTGTTGATTAAATAATATTGATATACAGTGATGAGCTCGCTAATAACCGGCAAAATAGCGCAAAAGATGGAAAACATAATACATTGCGAAACAAAAAGAGATGAAACTAGTGGAGATGGAAATGATCGTTATAAACGTATAAATTAACATTACATTACATAGTTTCCCACCTTTAGACGTCTGTGACAGAAGTATTTTATAAAATTCTACTGTCAAAGTGACAGTTGTCATATTCCTCTGATACGTCTAAAGGTGAGAAACTATGTAATGTAATGTAGCCAGACTTGTTTCTGATTGATTGCAGATTCATAGTCATAAATTTCTTATAACATAAGTACATTCTACAATTTTATTTTTATAGTTACATTGGTACATTGTGTAGCTTTTTTTTTTATTTTGTTCTTTTTTTTTAATTATTTTACTGTGTTTTTTTTATATATATTTTAATTTGTGCGAAACACTTTTTTTACTTCTTTTTTTTTATTCTTTTTTATTTTTGTTCCTTTTTTTTTCTTTTTTTTTTGTTTATTATTTTTTTGTTATTATTTTATTTTGTGTTTTTTTTAATATTATTTTTTTTTATTTTTTTTTTATTGTTTCAAACCACATTAACAAATTATGCCTATTTATTACCTATTACGTTTACAACTTGTATTTACATAATTTAACATGTTTATAAATGAGATGAAGAATTTCCATATCATTTGTAAATATTAAAGTATTTAGGTTTATTGGGAAAAAACATTTTAAATCTTTTAATTCCTTATAAAGGTCGTTTATGTTATTTATGTTTAAATGACATTCTAATATGACATGTGTTAGATCTCCGATTTTGCCACAAGTACAATTGGGAGTATCTGCCAAGTCGATTCTATGCATGTAATTGGCTCTCAACCGATTAATGGTCTTTATAAAATGTCTGTTATAATCTGTGTAAAACCATCTTTTTGAGAATATCCTAGGGTTACAATGAGTAAAATTTGAGCCAGTATTACATTCTCTGTAATGCAATTGCCAATTATTTTTAAGTTTTTGTCTGCTAAAAGTATCAATATCTGAAGCTGGAATTAAATTTTTGTTTATTTTTTCTCCTATCACATAAGCTGATTTAGCAAAATTGTCAACTATTTCATTGCCTTTTATTCCCGAATGACCCTTAATCCAAGCAATTGTTACATTTACTCCTAATTGTATAATTTCAAACAGAGTTTTAAGAATATTCAATTCAATGTGGTTTATGTGTTTGACTGTTTGAATGTTACTCAATCTGTCCACCACGCTTTTACTGTCAGTAAATATAACATAATTGCTAGTTGGATTCAGTAGTACATACTGAACAGCAAACATTACTGCTATCATTTCTGCTGTGTATATTGAGCATTCAATAGGTAGGCTATATTGATGATGGTAATTTTTATTTTCGTGGAATACTGCACAGACGGTAATGTTAATTTATACGTTTATAACGATCATTTCCATCTCCGCTAGTTTCATCTCTTTTTGTTTCGCAATGTATTATGTTTTCCATCTTTTGCGCTATGTTGCCGGTTATTAGCGCGCTCATCACTGTATAGTGTATTTGATAAATAATTGATTTAAGACGTGAACTTAATAAAAAGTTATTTATTTTGTATTATTTGTGGAAGATCCAAGCAGAGAATACATCAGGATAATATCGTCGGCATACTGCCAAAAGTGAGCAAGTCAAAAAAATCTCATTTTGATGTTTATTGGATATCTTTTCAGAAAAAAATGCCCAAGTCGCAATACAAATATGGTTGCCTAATTTCAGGTACCTCTTAGAATGCTCAAGTCATAATACTGGTATTCGCTACTGCGAAAACTGACCTAAGTCGACTTGGTCACTTTTTTCGGTAGAGAGTTGATATTGAATTTGTCTGATCAATTTAACTTAAGTAGACGTTACGTACAAGTATACTTAATTTTGTATCAAAATCATTGTTCTAACGCAAAGAAATTTCAAAAACAGGGTTAGAACAAATACAGATTATTTACAGATTATATTTAAGGAAGTTATCTACCTACAATTTAACTACTCATGAAACTGCGAAACCCAATAATGCTTATTGCTTTTCTTGGACAGAATTAAGTGGTCAAAGGGGAAGGTGAAATGGAAACTGCTTTACTCCGCTGGATTAAAGGTATTAAAACTACTATAAAAGAAATTAGTGTTTTTCTGATAGCTGAAGTGGACAGAACCGAATTCAATTTATTTTGGCTCTTTTTTTGTATATTTTGTAGCACATGCTGTTTGATGTTATCTAACATAACTTTTTCGAGAAAGGATGCACATACATGGACGTATACTCCAGACTGGATGCATTCTGCAATCAAAAAAGCAAAAAAAATGTATGCACCTTTACACACAATGACCTTTGAAACGTTTTCCAACTTGCACGTTCCAAATGCAATAAAAATAAAAGTTGTAGTCCCTGTAACGTTCACGAATTAAGATTTCCTGATTTCTTCTCTTCTTTGTGTGCCCTGTCCGTTGCGAACCTTGGCTATTAACATGGAAATTCTGATCTTGCTTATGGCCCTTCTGAATAGTTCGACCGATGTGATCCCGAACCACTTCTGTAGATTTTGGAGCCACGAGTGTCTTCTCCTGCCTGGCCCTCGCTTACTGTCTATTTTCCCAAAGTTCGAATGCTTCTACTTTTTCATGCGCGTCTCTGTCAAAGCCCAGACCTCCGCACTATAAATTCTGATTTCATTTACTTCAAATCTCTAGCAAGTAACTTGGTTAAAAATAAAAGCAAAGATAAAAGAGGCAATAATGTTGAATGGTTTAAATTGAAATGCATGAAGTATGAAATGCCCAAGGATATATTTTATTTAAATATAGATCTTCAGAGACTGAGTTTCATGTTTTTCGGGTATTTTTTATCGGTAGTTACGTTCGTTTTGCTAAATGTCCAAGTCATATTAATTAATTGTATCTTACATCGGAAGTGACCAAGTCATGTTGTTCTGAAGCTATTTCCTTGTGGCATTTTTATAATCAACTATTTATAATGGGAAATAAGCCACAATTTTACCAAAAAAAGATTTTATTAACGTTTCGAAGCCCAAATCGGGTTTCGTTGTCAAAATACAAAATACTATTAAAGTAAACAAAAATGTTGTTGCTAAGTAAAAAAATTCTTCTAATAATTTATTTAATCTGACTCATTTATATTGGCAATTCAGACGTATATTAAACATTTTAAAGTAGAAGACTTTAAAATGATATATCTTCAATATTTATGAGTTGCGTTCCTGGGACGACTTTACTAAAAGATAGTTCATTCGATTACATGAAATCAATCCCAACTCAAAAATATCTGTCACAACAAATATCATATGGGCCATTCCACGAACATACGCCTGTTTTGGATTACTTCGACAACGAATATTTTACTATGCAACATAAGAAGTACAAAAGTAAATAGCGCTAATAATTATTCCAATAAACAACAATGTAATTTGCAATTTACTTTCGTTCTTCTTATTTTGCACAGTAAAATATTCGTTGTCGAAGTAATCCAAAACAGGCGTATGTTCGTGGAATGGCCCATAGCATGTGATCTGTCTTTAAAAAGACAACCAAATGCAACGATGACAGTAAAATTCTCGCGTTAGAGATTCCATAGTAAATCAAGAGGGAAAACCAGGAAAAAACCTCGTGATACTATCCCGAGATCGTAAGTATTTGGTCTTACATTTAATTTACTTTAAAAAAACTAATACCAAATTCTGACTTTAATATGTTTAAATTATAAATAATATTCATAATACATAGATATACAATAAGTAATACTAAAATATAAAATTTGTACTAACTCGATATGTTATTGACTTACTAATCGTGGTATTTTCTTTCTATTGACTTCCTCTTTCAGTATGGGTAACCACAACCTACTGCATTCTACCGAGGAATTTGCGACACAAAGAAGCGGCTCTAATTATGCTAAATGAAACCAATTGTGTCGCAAATTCTTCGGTAGAATGAAGTAGGATGTGGTTACCCATACTGAAAGAGGAAGTCAATAGAAAGAAAATACCACGATTAGTAAGTCAATAACATATCGAGTTAGTACAAATTTTATATTTTAGTATTACTTATTGTATATTTATGTATTATTAATATTATTTATAATTTAAACATATTAAAGTCAGAATTTGGTATTAGTTTTTTGAAAGTAAATTAAATGTAAGACCAAATACTTACGATGTCGGGATAGTATCACGAGGTTTTTTCCTGGTTTTACCTCTTGATTTACTATGGAATCTCTAACGCGAGAATTTTACTGTCATCGTTGCATTTGGTTGTCTTTTTAAAGACAGATCACATGCTATGATATTTTTTGTGACAGATATTTTTGAGTTGGGATTGATTTCATGTAATCGAATGAACTATCTTTTAGTAAAGTCGTCCCAGGAACGCAACTCATAAATATTGACGATATCATTTTAAAGTCTTCTACTTTAAAATGTATAATATACGTCTGAATTGCCAATATAAATGAGTCAGATTAAATAAATTATTGGAAGAATTTTTTTACTTAGCAACAACATTTTTGTTTATTTTAGTAGTATTTTGTATTTTGACAACGAAACCCGATTTGGGCTTCGAAACGTTAATAAAATCTTTTTTTGGTAAAATTGTGGCTTATTTCCCATTATAAATAGTTTATTGACCAAGTCATATTTATTGCATTTTTGTTAGTTTATGATAAGAGCTATTTTATTATTAACTACATTATTTGCTTCTAGATGACTAAGCCTAGGAACAAAAAACCTTAAAAACTGTGTACTGTTGTAGAATTGTTTTTTTTGGAAAAATTCAGAAAATAAATTTATATCATAGACCACGAGATCATAGATTTTATTCACCCTGTATATGACCAAAAATTGTATAGAGTCTAATTTAGTTAATAAACAGTGTTTTTCGGGGAAGGCGAAATCGTTAATGTAGTTTTCGTTAATGGGTTTTTTGAAAGGATTTACACACAATGGTTTCGAAAATATTGGAAAGTGCATCAATAGGATTTTTGTAAATAATTCGTAGAAGATTTAAAAGGTAAACAAATTTTATTGAGTTTAGAATGTAAGGCCTTTTGTTTAGTTCTTTGAAAAAACGATAGTAATTTGATGTCTCTTAGAATTTTAACAAAATGGAAAGTTGGGTACAAATTAAGTTGGTTTCTTAGGAAAGGAAAGTATGAATGTGTTGGGTAGAGAAAGATCGATGGAAGGGATGAGAATGTGGAGTCTGAATTTGAGAGAGAAAAGATAGTCACTGTGTGATGAATATAGGGAGAGAGCAGTCCAGTTTTTGAAAAGTGAGAAGTCAGTGTAAAGTGGTGAAATCGGCCTTTTCGAGCAGAATCAAGTTGAAACGAAATTGTTGACCGGTTGAGGAGTAAAATTTTCCTGTGTCCGAGGAAGATTCCTTTGTTCTGTCTAGAACGAGTAGCTGATTGGTATCTATTTGCACAAGATATCGAGCAAGGAGAAACTGAGGAGAATTCGAGCGAGTCCTGGTTTTGTTTGGTTTTGAAGCAGTTTGGACGAGAGGGACTTTGTCGCAACATCCAGAGTACGTGAGGAAGAATCAAGGACGACGCAATCTGGGAGAAGAAGGAGTGAAGAAACAAAAGGTTAGTCAAATCATTTGTTGAAACGGAGAGAGTTTGTTTATATCCACACCATATATGCTAATTTTTTTTGTAATGAACAGTAGTTCTATAACTCAGTTAGTCATTCCAACTGTAAGTAATCAATTCAAAAGGAAAAAAGTAAATTTTATTAAATTTAGTATGAATAAATGATAATTTTTTTAAATAATTATTTTTTGTTAAAACAAGATTACATTTATATGATGGAGGCAGTAGAAATGGACGCTTTTAGAAGATCAGTAGGAGTGTCACGCAGAGAGAGAATACGTAATGATGAGATAAGACAGCGAATGGGGGTTGACGGCTCTCTAACAACAGACATAGAAAGAAAACAGCTGATATGGTACGGACGCGTCCAGAGGATGGATAACTCAAGACTCCCTAAAATAATTATGCAATGGGTACCACCAAACCGCAGAAAGAGAGGAAGACCCAAGAAATCTTGGAGAGAGGGAGTAACGAAGGCGATGAGCGCAAGAGATCTTAGAGAGGGCCAATGGGATGATAGAGTGTCATGGAAATTAGGCATCGGACAACGTCGCAAGACGTTTTAAAAACCGATTGATATATATATATATATATATATATATATATATATATATATATATACATTTATATGATATTGAATGTATATATATATATATATATATATATATATATATATATATACATTTATATGATATTGAATGTGTTTAATTTCCCTGTCTTATCCTGGAAATAGTAAGCAACTAGAGATACTGGAAGCCACGAATTTAAGGTATTGCATCGAATACAAAATTAGCCCTGAGAATAAAGTTTATTAGAAAATTTAATTTGAATTTGGCTTTGTTTACATAGGCAGCAATTAAATTAATTGAGTGATTAATTAAATTAAGAATTTGCTAATCAATCTAATAAAACAGATAAAGTAGAGCATAACAGTAGTTATCATGTTCGATTTTATAGTTCCTTCTAAAACTTTACATTCATTTTCTTGAAACTACCCAAACATGACTTGGTCACTTTTGGCAGTATGCCGACGATATATTCTGTGATCCAAGTATTTTGTTGTTAAAGATGTTCAAAATTGTAAGCGTTCCATAGTAACAATATATTATTAAAAAATCACTTTAACACTCGAGGATGGAGGTCCCGATAGCTTTTACCGCCAGATATGGAATTTCATGCTTTGATACGTTTTTTAAATGCAGGACGGATTTCTCCTATTGACATTCATCGTGAATTAATCGAAGTTTATGGAGAAAAGTGCATAGTTCAATATGGCCGAACGGAAATTCACGATGAAGATCGGAGCGGAAGGCCTTCAGTTTCAGACGAAATTGTGTGTTTTGAAAAAAAAAGTTGAAAGAATATTGCTTGAAGGTGGGAGGTTCACCATTAACGACCTTGCTTTGTGTATTTCTGAGATAACCCACACCACAATTCAGAATATATTAACATGAAACAAAATTTAACTTTAACTGAGGCGTGCGATTGTCAAGCTTTGATATTTTGGCTGGACTGTTGTGCCTCACCTACCTACAATCAGGATTTAGCATCTAGTGATTATCACTTATTTCCAAAGTTAAAGATAAGAGTACAGAAGTAATGCTATCTGGGCTGCAATATTAAGGATACTTGGGATCATAGCTACAAAATAAAAATTCGTATTGAGAAAGCCAGAAGCTCTTTTAACAGTCTTAGAAAGATTCTCTGTAACATCTTATCTATTAACTCATCTTATCAACTATCAATTCATCTTATCAACTATCAAAATACGCATAAGAATTCTTAGATGTTACGTCTTTAGTGTCTCCCTCTATGGAGTCTTTCAGAAGATGCCATAAAACGATTAGAGGCGTTTGAAATGTGGTGCTGCCGGTGTATGTTGAGGGTCTCATATATACACAACACAACTAATATATAACCATTCTCCAGAGGCTAAGAAAAGACAAAGAAATTATTAACACCGTAAAGAACAGAAAATTGGCCTTCTTCAGCCACATTATGCGTAATAATAAATTCTGGCCTCCACAGTTGATTCGACAAGGAAAGATTTAATAAAATTAAGATAGCTATGGCTATGATGGTGACCAACGTTCTGAAAGGACATGGTACATGAAGAATAAGACGAAGATTGAGGGCAAGAGAGGCCCTGGAAGTAGACATATTCTAGGCAAGACGACTAAAAAAGTTGATGATGAACAAGCACATGTCGTAACAGTGCCTGCAATAAGAACCTTTTAATGTTAATGTAAGTTTTACAAGTACACACAGTTCAAAATAATTACTGAATAACAATGTCGAATAATAAATAATTAACAGTATTTAAATGGTTTTAGTGATTATATTTTCTGGTACATTAAGTTTGATGTGTTTTTTGTAGTAAGTGAATTTTTTTACATGACTGATGGAATTTGGTTTGTGTTCAATTTTAATTACATTTTAGATAATAATAATAGGGAACTTGCACATTTTTTTTATTACATAATAATGTTCAGTTTTGTATAAAAATGATATTTCCAAAATTTCACGCTTCAAAAACTCATAATAACTTAGGGCCGGTATTTCCAACCTCACTTAAGCCAAAGCTTACTTTAAGCCTTTGCTTAAGCTTAGATGCCTGTATTTCCACTTCAATTTGAGGCTTAAGCCTAGGCTTAAACCAAATATTTTTAAGCTCGCGCGAGAGTTGGTTTAAGCCTTTGCTTAAAATTTGTTTTCTGTTTTTTGAGGTTATTTCTATAGATTATTAATTATAGAGTTGTTTTGAAAACCAACTTTTAAGTAATAACGTTATTATTGGATTATTACATAATAATCTATTAATTTATTAATCGTAATAACGATTATTAAAATTCTTACTACTTTTGGAAGGGGTAGGCACATGAAAATTGTTTATTTCTACAATGCTTGGTAGGTATATTTATTTTACAAAAATAAACTTACATTCCAATTTGACTTTTTAAGGAATATATCCAATAAACAAAATTACAAAGACGGATCTATTGCTTATGCAAAATAACAATAAAAATATAACCAGAGAAAATATAGACAATAAACTAAAAACACATGTACCATGTACACAAAATTAAGTGAAGTAAAAATAACATTGATCAGATGACAAGATAAAATTAAATGTCAACAGTAGTGGTTTTTACTATGGAGACCTACACAGAGGAGAGGAATCGAGATAGGACGACCTTGAAATTTTTGTACACGATTTTGCCTGTTTGCTTGGTTTCTCGCTAGGGCGGCGGTGGCGTAGAGATAGATGCTAGTTTTGCATTGGAGTGAATGTGAAAATTTCGAAAATAATTAATTATTCGTAGTTAATATAAGATTACTGGTTTTGGTGGTTAATATTATTTAAATATGAGTGCCAAGAAAGCTTACACTAAAAGAAATTGCTTCGTACCAGGATTTATATCGAGTTATCGTTCCGATAAAAAATTCAAAAGGGAACTTAACGAAGTTAATAAAGACTTTTTATAAATATTTGTCTTTATGTTATTTATAACGTTCATGGATTATATCTATTCGTTTGTATGTTATTTCCTTCGGTGTAAATAAAATTTGTGTATTACCTATTAGGTTTTTATTTTAACCTGAAATGAAAATTATAGTGATAATAATAGGAGGATCTTGAAAGTTTTTCTGTCGAAACAATGCATTTTTTGAGACAAAATATTTCACAAAAATTAGTGTTAGCCCACAAACGATGCATTGCGTTTCCACTCCTTCTTACAGGTCTCCATAGTTTTTACCTCAGAACAGTTAGCTCTGGCACTTTGACGTATTCAGAGGTACCAAACCAATTAACTTTACAGCTGAGCATCAGTTTAGTTAAGAGAATGATGGAAATACGGCACCCAGCTTAAGCTTCTCCTTAACTTTTGACACAGGCTTAGCTAAGCAAAAGCTTAAGTAGCTATTGAAATACCGGCCCTTAGAAGTATAAATTTAAAGTCTTCTTTATCTTAATAGTTCAAACGACCCGTGACGTCACACAGTTTGACTATGTGGTTCAGGTTATGGTTATATTTACGTATATTCTTCTTCTTCTTCTTTAGTTTATTGGCCTCCACCTACTTGGGTATTTAGCCAGATCGTCGTCGGGGAATAAAGGAAAAATATTTATATTCTAATGACATTTATCGTATGTCGTTGCAGTTTGATACAGTTTTTGAAGGAAAGGAAAGAAGGTTTACTATTGAAAATAAAACCATTTTGTAAAAGTACAGTAACGTCACATAACTGTATTTTCTACTGACGTTTATAATGTCTAATTTAAAATTATATATACAATTGGTGTAGAATGTAAACATACAACCCAGTGACGTCACGACGCGTTTTGGGGTGGCTGGTATAAGTTGAATTTTTAGTCGCCTTTAGGGGCCAAACTAAAGACAAACAAAACTTTTTTATTTTTGATACAGGTTCTAAATTATGTTCTGTTGTGATTTATACCATTTTTTCCGAATTTAACATTTTATGCAAGTTCCCTATTTATATTTGCAAAAAAATCTGAGGCTTTTTCGTCTTCTCTTCCTTTCACTGGTAAAAAAATTTGTATTCTATTGACTGTCTTTTCCAATTGTAATTCTCATTGGTGGGTTGTTCCCTCTATCTATTGCGCGATTGGTCCTTATTTCTTTTACCACTTGTGTCTGCCATTCTACTGGTGTGATTTTTCTATTCTTTTTCCTATTTAGTCACCACTCATTTATACACTGTACATTACATTTTTTTTATCTCGTTACGCCTTATAGGGTTTTGTAATATTATACGAGGTAGATTAAAAGATAATTACATTTTATTGTTAATTTCGTAGCAATATTCACACCCTGTAGAATTGTAGTGATTTGACATCAAAGTTTCTATTTATGGTCAAACGATTTTTAATATAGTCTACTATTGTTAAACATTAATAATATATCGAAAAGTTCAATATTAATATACAAGGTTGGTCAAAACTCGGAATGAGTATTTTCTGAATTTTCTTAAATGGAACATCCTGTATTTTAGTATTCTAATGAAATGATATTTTATGGTACTTTTTTATTTTTTAAGCATTCCCTATACCTAAGTGCTTTAATTTTTGAGTTATTCGTGATTCTTTAATCCAAACATTAATTGCAACAAAAATTACGTGAAATTTTATTAGGTGGCTGTGCAAATATTCAATCAAAAATAATTTTTCAAAAAAAAAAGTAGATATTAATCTATACTGATCCCTAATTTATTAATATTCGATGAGATATCCAAATGCCTACGTAGTTAAGATTGTTGGTGCGTAAAATAGGAATAAAAACATACAAGATTCTACCTAGTTGGCTATGACAATAAATTTGCTAAAACGTTTGACATTATACTATTTTTATAGTTCCAGTTGCTTTGTTACCTTTACTAATATTAATTTTTTTTAATAAGTAACTGATGAGTAACTGAATAAAATGATTTTTGTGCTAGGAGAGTATAACAAAAATGTGCTACTGACAATAAGAATTTTTCATCAGCAATTTCCTGATAAACGAAAACCAAAAAGAGAAACTTTTGAAACTATGCTAAAACGGTTTCAACGGACTGGATACTTAAATTACGAGAAACCTGATGGAATAAAAACTATTTTACATGAATAAAATGAATTTGAAGTAATGCTTAGTGTAACTGAGGATGTGCATATTAAGAAGAACGTTCTTATAATCTAACTATTTAGACCTATACTGTTGAAACTGTTTTAGTGTACTTTCCAAAGTTTCTCTTCTTGGTTTTCGTCTATCAGGGAATTGCTGATGAAAAATTCTTATTGCTAGTAGCACATTTTTGTTATACTCTCCTAGCACAAGAAACATTTTGATCAATTACTCATCAGTTACTCATTATAAAAATTCATATTAGTAATGGTAACAAAGCAACTGAAACTATAAAAATAGTATAATGTCAAATGTTTTAGCAAATTTATTGCCATAGCCAACTAGGTAGAATCTTGTATGTTTTTATTAATATTTTACGTACCAACAATATTAACTACGTAGGTATTTGGATATCTCATTCAATAGTAATAAATTAAGGATCAGTCTGGATTAATATCTATTTTTTTTTTCGAAAAATTATTTTTGATTGAATATTTACACAGCCACCTAATAAAATTTCACGTAATTTTTGTTGCAATTAATGTTTGGATTAAATAATCACCAATAACTCACAAACTAAAGCAGTTAGGTATAATAGGGAATGCTTAAGAAATAAAATAGTACCATAAAATATAATTTCATTAGATTACTAAAATATAGGGTGTTCCATTTAAGAAAACTCTGAAAAAACTCATTCAGAGTTTTGACCAACCTTGTATATTAATATTAAAGTTTTCGCTATATTATTAATGTTTAACAATAGTAGACTATATTAAAAATCGTTTGACCGTAAATTGAAACTTTGATGTCAAATCACTATAATTCTACAGGGTGTGAATGTTGCTACAAAATTAACAATAAAACTTAATTATCTTTTAAACTACCTCATATAATATTACAAAACCCTATATTTTGAGAAAGAAGAGATCAAGGAGAATTCAAAAATGTAAAAATATACAGGGTGTTCCATTTAAAAAAACATAAGTTTGTGTCACTCTGTCAATACGGGTGACCCTGTATATCTGAAAATATTTTTAAATTATGGTCCTATCCCTGCCCCAACTTTTATGTAAATAACTTTTTTTCGTATCTCTTACGACAAACGAGTAATTGGATTTTGTCACACTAATGCCCCACCCTGTATATTAGTTTTTTCGCTACCGTCAGGTTTGGCAGGACAGCGCTGTTGCCAAATAAACAACACATATTTATTTACCAAAGCTGCTACAGTCTACACTGTTTCTCTTTGTCTTTGTCAAAATGACGTGCTTTCCTTATTGTTTGACTTCTAGTTTATAACCTTAATTATATCAAAATAAAGAAGTGATGAAATATTTTTTTTTAGATTTTCGGGTGCTACTGTTTGACTGAAATCGCACACGGAAGTAACACAAGAGGCATGCGCACAACAGCCACCTACGACAAAAAGAAGCAGGTTTTCGTATTCAACTCGCCCGATTTTGAAGCAGCTAAATGCTGGGCTGGTGGATTGGGCCAGACCGCCATGTTCGGAACCGTTTACGCACAGTTAATTTTAGACAACCAGAATTACGGTCTGCACGCATTCATAGTACCGTTCCGTGATCCCAAGACGCTGCTACCATATCCAGGATTAGAGATTGGAGATATGGGAGGAAAGATTGGTTTGAACGGTATCGATAATGGGTAAGTCTTTGTAAATACCTTCTCTACTTAAATAATTAATAGGAATAAACAATCCTATTGTACTAAAAATAAAATTCTATACGATGGACAATTCATTTAAAGCTAGAGTAACAATACTTCTTCAAAATTTAATATTATTGAAAGATTTATTTTAAAAGTTTACTTTTAAAGAAATCTATTATTAGAGGAAATTCAAATTCAACTTTTCTTTTTAATTCTTCCCAGGAGAGTCTTCATAATATACTGCCGTATCATCTGCAAAACCGATAATATTCTCCTGCACTTTGTAAATATAGTCCGTCTAGATAGTATCCGGAAAAAAGAAAGCAGAATTATAATTTTACGGTATTTATTTCTATCACTTGAAATATAAAATTTTAACAAATAATTCATCTCATTTACTTATACAACCTCCATTTAAATCTAAACACTTAACTAAACGTCCAGGTACACCCGAAACTAGGTCAAGGCCATAATTTTCAGTAATGGTGTTCCAGGCCTATAAAACTGACCGAATCAAACCTTCTTTATCTCGTGGCGCTGCTCGTTCCACTTCAATCTTCATCAGTCCCCATATGTTTTCAATGGGGCTAAGATCTGGAGATGCTTCTGGTCACGGAATTGTTGCCAATGCGTGTTCTTGCATCCAAGCTTGAGTATAAACAGAATTATGACATCTTGCATTATCTTGCTGAAAACGCCACTCCTCTGGATATAAAACATAAGCCGTTTCAAGAAGAAAACCATTTAGGATGTCACAATATTTTGCACTATCAACAGTACCATTAACTATACAGAGAGGTGTAACACCACGCTGAGATATTGCTCCCCAAACCATTATTTTAGTGGGAAATTTTAACGGTAACTTTTCTCTTGATAGGACTTTTAGATGATTTGCACCAAGCTGGAAACAACTTCTAGGGATTTTTTTGGATTCCTTGATACGTAGCCTTGCTTTTTCAGTGACATGCGGACAGTTTCTGGGCACACTTTTATTCTTCGTTGATTTCCAAATCTGTTCGCTAATTTTCGAAACCCTAGGCGCGGATTTTGTCGTCCTAAAGCCACTAAAGCATTTAAATTGTGTCCGCGAATCTTACGCGGTCTACCCGAAACTGGTCTATGTCTCATATCTATGCCATTTTTTATCCTCTTTATTGTCTCATACACTGCACTTTTTCCGAGTTCAGTCAATTGCACTAATTTTTTAACGTTTCGGACACCCTTTCTATACAAATATTCCACCACTTTTCTTTTTTCTACTTGCGACATTATTTCACAAATCTTAAGTCTGTTTACAAACAATATTTGACAGGTGGTGTTGTCATGCGATTTTGTCCATAACCTACTATCGGCACAACCTACTTGATGTATTACTTTTGTCTTAAAATGTTACAAAAAGGAAATCTATTAAAATTAGAAAAAATATAAAATTCCGGATACTTTCTAGACGGACTATACATATCATTTATATAGATATTAAATAATAATGGTCCCAATACTGTGCCCTGAGGTACTCCATAGTTTACTGGCTTAAATTCACTTGCTTCTAATATTTGAACACAGTGAGTTCTGTTTTGAAGATAATACCGCATAAGTTCTAGTGCAGTTCCTCTAAAGCCAATTCTCTCCATTGTTACGAGAAAGTCCAGGTGTCTAACTGTATCGAAGGCTTTAGCCAAATCAATAAAGATGCAAAAGCAGGCTTTTTTATTATACAGTAAGGTCTCGTTTTATGCGGTGGATATGTTCTTCAGAAAACCGCATATAAAAAAAATCACATAAAAAAAGACTACTTGCATTGAAAAAGTAGATTTAGATTTAGATTTTCTAAAATCACATAAAATGGTGGACGTTTGTCCACCAAAAATTGTGTCTTTGATGTTTTTTTTTCTTCGTTGGGAAAAATAAAATCTTAAAGAAGAAATTAAAAACGCAGACTAACGATATTGAGATTGCAAAAACCTCTTCTAATGGAACATAAAACTTACGACACTTAATTAAATGTTCCAATCCAGAAATCAAAAGGTGCTGTTTATTATATTGCAACTTGAAATCAGCAACATTTAAATTTAATTTCAAAACAATTACAGGTTATAAATATAGGTCTGGATCCCGCGTATGAAAAAAAAGTTGATTAATAGCAAGCTGAAAATTTGTTAATAGCTTAAAGGTGTCTAGTCGGACAAACGACTATATGATATATGGGAACACTGGAACAGGGAAAGTTTTAATTGTGGAACAGGTTAAAAATTTGGAACGGTCAGACCACGAAAACGTCACATGTATTTTATTACGTCACAGAACTTCCAATTGATTTGATACCCTTTCATTAAACTCTCATGCAAAAATCAGACTGCTATTTATCACCTGTCATAATTCCTGTGATTTGACATGTTCTACGTGTTCCACTCATTAAAATGCCCATTTGGTGATAAATAGCAGTCTGATTTTTGCATTAGAGTTTAATGAAAGGGTAACAAATCAATTGGAAGTTCTGTCGGACAAAATACATGTGACGTTTTCGTGGTATGACCGTTCCAAATTTTTAACCTGTTCCACAATTAAAACTTCCCCTGTTCCAGTGTTCCCATATATCAAAGTTTGTCCGACTAGACACCCTTAAGCTATTAACAAATTTTCAGCTTGATATTAATCAACTTTTATTGATATTAATCAATTTTTATACGCGGGATCCAGACCTAATACCTTTCAATGCAAAATTCAGATTGATATAATACAGTGGAACCTCGATTATCCGTCAGGGCACCGGACCAAGGGTATGACGGATAATTGAAAAGACGGTTAACAGAACATTAAAAAAAAATAAGAATTCATAGTACATATAACTCTCAAATTGTATTTGTATGTTTTATTTGACAATATAAGAGGGATTTATGTTAGTACAGTCGAATCTATTTGATTTAAAATATTCCGAAATCTTTGTTTGTTTTATTGTTACTTCACATTTTGCAATGGCTTTATTTCTTAATCGACGTAAAATCATCAAATCTAGGTAATAATTATTGTGCCGTGCGTTTTTATTTTCGGCTTGCGATTCTAAAAATAGAACTCTAAAGCACGGTATCATTTATCATTACCTATTGAAATTGAAATTTGATCCAGAGCCCTGAATTAGAACAAAAATTATTTACATGAAAAATGCGGTTATGGCATAACTGCACGTGTACATTTCAACAAATTTCGTTTGGCTTATCACATTGCTCAAACAAAATGAATTGATGACTAAATTTTTACTTATGTAGTCAATATAACTTATGTATGCACCCTGACGGTTAACAGAGGTGAGGTTAATAGAGAGACGGATAATCGAGGTTCCACTGTAACTGCATGGTATATCATGTAACAAGGGGAATACCCGAATTCTCAGACTACTGGATGGGAATAGTTAATATTAATTATACTAATTGTTAATAATAGACATTTTTGAATGAAATAACAACCGCATAACTTCAAAATCGCATAAAAATAATCCGCATAAAAAGAGACCTTACTGTATATTATTTTTTATTATTATTTAATTATTTCTTAAAACATTTATTTCAGTTTTGTTCAATTTAAAAACTACGAAATTCCAAGAGTCAATCTACTCAACAAAATAGCCGACGTGTCTGAAGACGGTCGTTATATAACTCCGATCAAAGACCCTAATAGAAGACACGGAGCTGCCTTAGGATCTCTATCAGCAGGAAGAGTAAATATTGCAGCTATGGTTGACTCATTGGGTTCAAAAGCTCTTGTTATAGCAATCCGGTATGCAGCAGTAAGAAAACAGTTTGGACCGAATGGAAAAGAAGAGTTGCCAATTTTAGAATATCAGAGTCATGTAAGTAGCTTTATTTTTGTTTTTTTTTTAAGAACGGTTTGTCAAAATACTTTCACAATTCTATCATCTTTTGATACAATACGAAATTATATTACAAATTCTTAATCATATCTTAAACTTTGAGATTTTCCTTCTTGATAGGGATGATCAAGAATTTTTTCTACTGTCTCCAATAGAAATGATCAATACTGAACTTGTCGTCCTATTTTATGTATATACACTACCCTTGCAGTTATCCAAGTCTCTGGAATATAAGTCCTAGGCTAGCCCTAAAGATCTTTGTTAGGATGGCCAATACAATATCCAATCCTTTTTGTAGGAGGGCAGGAAATATTCCATCCTCCCTTGGAGATTTAAGTGATTCACGGCCCACTTTAATTTCTCCCGTTTGATGTTTATTGCAGAAAATTCTTAGTTTCTTTTCCTAGGATGTTTAGGTCTTTCTAGGTTTCCAGCCTGAGTCTGCTCTTCAATAATTGTTGATTCTGCGAAGTGGTTTTGTAGTAAGAACTCTGACGTTCCCTTTTTAGATTAGGCAAAGGTGCCATCAGGTCTTTTTAGCAGGTCCTTAGAAAAAAATCTTATGGATTCAAGTGCTGGCAGGTATATACAGTGTAACAAAGGCAAATGGAATAAATCCATTATTTCGTGAATAAACGATTTTGGAAAAAAATCCCGAAACAGGTCGATTTTTATTTTTAAATTATGATTGTTTGCCATATACATATATCATACTAGTGACGTCATCCGTCTGGGCGTGATGACGTAATCAATGATTTTTTTAAATGAGAGTAGGGGTCGTATGCTAGCTCATTTGAAAGGTAATTGAATTCTTTATGCGGTAATATAAACATTAAACATATTTATTTATATTGGGTATCCAAAAAAATGTTTTTTTATTAAATTAATTTACACGAAAAGAAGAATGTGCGTAATTTATTTATTTCAAAATACATTTTACTGCTGTCAGAAAACAGAAATAAAATGTTTATTTGACAAAAAACGTTGCTTTTCGCTTAAATTAAGTGTTCAAACTGCCAAGAGGCAGGTGGGTGGCAGGTTGAACATTGAAATGAAACGACAAGTAATGTTTATTTGTCATAAACATTTTATTCCTGTTTTCTGACAGTAGTAAAATATATTTTAAATTCAATAAATTACGCACATTCTTCTTTTTGTCAATTAATTAATTAATCTATTTATTTATTTTCAACGGGCTGTTGCCCAATAGGGTTAACAAGTTTATAATATATTCCAATATACTTGTATATATGTGTTAATAATTAAAAATGCAATAAAATAGTAATAATAATACCATCAAATAAAATATAAATATCACAAACTTTATCACTTAATTCACAGACCTGCATCCGGCGTATGAAAAAAAAAAAGTTGATTAATAGCAAGCTGAAAATTTGTTAATAGCTTTACGGTGTCTAATCGGACAAACTTTGATGTACGGGAACACTGGAACAGGGGAAGTTTTAATTGTGGAACAGTTCAAAAATTTGGAATGTCAGATTACGAAAACGTCCCATGTATTTTGTCGGACAGAACATCCAATTGATTTGTTACCATTTCATTAAACTCTCATGCAAAAATCAGACTGCTATTACTAACCAACATGATTTCTGTCATTTGACATATTCTTCGTGTTCCACTCATTAAAATGCCCCGTTGGTGATAAACACCAGTCTGATTTTTGCATAAGAGTTTAATGAAATGGTAACAAATCAATTGGAAGTTCTGTCCGACAAAATACATGGAACGTTTTCTCAGGCTGACGTTCCAAATTTTTAACCTGTTCCACAATTATTAAAACTTCCCCTGTTCCAGTGTTCCCATACGTCAAAGTTTGTCCGACTAGACACCGTTAAGCTATTAACAAATTTTCAGCTTGCTATTAATAAACTTTTTTGGTACGCGGGATCCAGGTCTATCAGATTTACATACGAAAATAATGACTATCTATTCCACAACCACTCAAATAAACATACACCTGAGGCCCGAAATGAATTCAGCCTTCGGTGCAAAAAAATCTAGCTCGTGGTGAATATTTACCCATCTTAGTGCTCGAGATAAAAGTTGTTATAAGCATAGTTGGTTCTGTGAATAAGAACATAAAAATTTAATCAAAAAAAAATTTTCGGGTACCCTGTATAAATATTTAGGTTAATGTTTATATTACCGAATAAATAATTCAATTACCTTTCAAATGAGCTAGGACACGACTCCTATTTTCATTTAAAAAAAATCATAGGTTACGTCATCAAGCTCTGCCAAAAAATCATAATTTAAAAATAAAAATTGACATGTTTCGGGATTTATTTCCAAAATAGCTCATTCACGAAATAATGAATTTATTCCACTTGGCATTGTCAGACTGTAGAGTACCTCAAGCTAGAAATGACAAATTCGACATAATATTTTTAGTTCTTTCCCGAAAAAAATAATAAAAAAGATAAAACAAAAGCTGAAATTCCATCGACAAACATAATAACTTTTGAAGGTGTTCTTGTGTTTTATGCTAAGAGTCTTGGCATGCAAATTTATCTTTATTATCACCAATAAAATAAAACTCGCCGATCTTGTTTCATAATTTATAGTACGTTCTTTAACGGTAAAATATTGCAAAACCTCTAAATTTTAAAGAACCGTTTGGATTGACATGAAATTTGGCATAAACATAGCTTATAAGTCAAAGAAAAAGTGATATTGTGCCGATGTGTGCTTCTGTCCTGGGGGGTAAGTTTCACCCCCTGTCGGGGATGAAAAAATATATTTCCAAAATAAGTCCGGAAATGGATAATTATAAGCAACTTTTGTTCTATAGAGTTTTCACCAGGTCAATACTTTTTGAGTTATTTGCGAGTAAATATGTTCATTTTTCAACAAAATAACTACGTTTATAGACGGTTTTTCGTAAATATCTCAAAAAGTAAGTATTTTGTCGAAAAAAAGATTCTTAGCAAAAATATAGCCTGTAAAAAATTGAAAAAAATGGTGTGCATATTAGGTCTCTATACCTAGTAAAAGCAGAGTTATAGCTAATGAAAAATAGGTTCATATTCCTCAAACTCCAAATCGAATATTTTAACCTGAAATAACCAATAAATGAAGAACTTCTTGGGGAAAACTCATTACAAATTTTTTAAAAAAAATCTTTATTTTCTTTTTATAAGAAAAATTCTAGCATCAAAAGTAAACAAATTACACTTAGAATAAAGTTGGTTCCTTTTCTTCGGTAAAAAAATTGGGAAAATCACCCCCTAATTAGCATCTCAAATGAACTTAATCGTTACCACTTCACAAGGTTCTTTACTCGTATCTGTATTGTTTATATGATCTGTAAGTTTCGACGGTTCAAAGTCCTTATTTTTGAAAGGGCTGCATTTAAAAGGGCTTGAACGAGTCACTAATCACGAGTATATGCAAATTTAGAAACACCAAATCTTAACCAATTTTTGTCTTACAAAAAAACAAAATAATACAAAATATTCAGAAAAGTAATGCAGACATTTTTTATTGTTTAATATTTTTGATATATCTAACCATTTTTAAGCTATTTTGAAAAAAAGCATTTTTTCAAAATTAAAATTTTTAAAAATTTTAATTTAAAACCAAATTTTTCCAAAAATAAGCACTTTGAATCGATGAAACAGTAAAGTAACTCGTGAAGCGGTAACGATTAATGTCATTCAAGTTGCTAATTAGGGGATGATCTTCCCGATTTTATTTTGCCAAAACAAAAGGAACCAACTTTATTTTGTGCGTAACTTGCTTAGATTTAATGCTAGAAACTTTTTTTAAAAACAGAAATGAAATAAAGATTTTTTAAACACTTTAAAAAAGTTGTAATAAGTTTTCCCCAAAAAAGTGCTTTATTTTTTGGATATTTCACGTTGAAATATCCAAATATTTGGCCAAATTCGGCAAATTTGGAATTTGGCGAATATAAACCTATTTTTCATTAGTTATAACTCTGGTTAGAGTCTAGAGACCTTATGTATACACCATTTTTTAAAAAATTTTACGGGCTATATTTTTCTAGGAACGTTTTTTCGATAAAATACTTATTTTTTGAATTATTTGCGAAAAACCGTCTAAAAACATGGTTATTTTGTTGAAAAGTGAACATATTTACTCGCAAATAACTCGAAAAGCATTGACTTAGAGAAAAATCTCTATAGAACAAAAGTTGCTTAAAATGAGTCAGTTTATCCATTTCCAGACTTATTTTCGACATATATTTTTTCACCCCCGAAAGGGGGTGAAAATCACCCCCATGGCAAAAGCTCACATCGGCACGATATCACTGTTTTTGTATGGCATATTAGCTATGCATACGCCACATTTCATGTCAATCCAAGCAGTTCTTTAAAATACACAGCAAAAACCGTGAAATAATGTACTATTAGTAACCTTTCGTTTTCCGTAGCAACTTCGACTGATACCCTACTTAGCAGCAGCGTACGTACTAAGAAATTTCAACACGTATTTCTCAGAAAAGTTCTACGAATTCACCATGAACAACATCTTGGGCAACTCCTCACCGAACGCACCTGAATTGGGAATCGAAATCCACGGTGTTTCTTCAGCGTCAAAACCAATGGCTGGCTGGATAATGAAGGACGCCGTCCAGGAATGCAGAGAGTGCTGTGGTGGACACGGGTATCTTCATGGTAAATCAGACATTTACTTAATTTAACATACGAGTATGTATCTCACTTATCATGTTATAGAGTTCATCAGCAAATAGACAGCAAGAGAACTAGACCAAAATGAGTTATTTTCTCATTTTTCGTCATGTAAATCGCCATAAGAAAATCTAAGGAATCTTCTATTCTCTGTTTCAAACGTTAGAATCAGTACGGTTGAAAATTGCAAGCGGGTTTGCCATTCTGTGAATTATCATAAATAAAGCCTCCTTCAGTATTCTACAGCAGTTAACAGCAATAGTCCTCTACAAGTACCTGCCTAATACTACCTTTAACGGCCGATACCGTGGAGAGCGGCAACGTTGTCAATAAGATTCTCATTTAGTTTGTATTAGGGATATCCTTTGAACACTGAATCTCATGTCTGATACGCGGTATACTCATTTTTTATGCTTTTCAAGTTGATCCCTTCCTTTTTACCAGACATATCACGTACCACGTCATATTTCACGTTAATAATCAATTTTTAGGCTTAAGGGCCGTTTGCACCGACTAAATTAAGGCTAGCTTAAGATTAAGGCCCGCTTAAAGTAAATATTTTCGTTGCATAGTATGTCAAACTCGATTTAAACCTCACTTAATTTAAGTTTTTTTAAGCCGCCGAATTTGACGGCTTAAATTAAGTGAGGTTTAAGTTTAATTTGACATACTATGCAACGAAAATATTGTTGTTGTTTATTTGGGTTTATATGACTGCGGACACTAAATCCATTCGCCAATTTTACTATTTTTTATTTTATTAGTCATTTTTTCATATCTTATCCTAAAACTAATACTAATATTAATCTCTAATAAACAATTCTACTAATAAATAATTAATATAAAAAAAAACAAAAATATTTACTTAATCTTAAGCTAGCCTTAATATAGTCGGTGCAAACGGCCCTAAGCTACATATTAGCGTCATTACATGTAAAATGTCCCATTTGTGTGACAACTGACGTAAAGTGTGACATGTGACATGGAGAATAACATTTCCTTTCCAACGGGTCCTCAAACGTTGTGATCCTATATTTCGTTCAAACACAATCTGGAAAAGCATTGATTTTCTTATGAAAATTCACGAAAATTACCCTTTTTGGACTCTTGCTGCCTATTTGCTTTTATTCCTTTCAATGTATTTTACTCGTCCTTTCCTACAACGTTCCATACTAATTTTGCATTGTTGGAAGTAGCATTGGAAGTCAGCTTCTCGAGAACCTTTACCACTTTCGCTTTCGATACTTCCACACTGTCGAATATTATCTCCTTAAGCTCCAATTTTACCATAGAGAATAAGGAAAGTCACATATGATAGCAAATGCGAAAAATGTGACAGAAAAATTCCAATGAAGCTGAAGGAAAAATTCTATACAACAGCCATAATACCGGCTATGATGTACGGAACTGAATGTTGGGCAGTAAAAAATAAAAAGGTACAACGAATGCTTGTGGCGGAAATGAGAATGCTTAGATGGATGAATGGAGCGACAGAGAAGGATAAAATTAAAAATGAGTATATTAGGGGAAGTCTAGGTGTGGCACCAATTGATGCCAAAATGAGAGAGCATAGGTTAAGATGGTTTGGTCATGTTCAACGTCGAAACGTTAATCACCCAATACGAATAATAGCTGAAGTGCAGATTCCTGGAAGGAGTAGGAGAGGAAGACCAAAGAAGACCTGGGGGAGACGATTAGGCAGAACATGTTGGTAAAGGGGATTAATATTGATATGACTCAAGATACAAGAATTCTATGGAGAAATGCAATTAGGGAAGCCGACTCCGCATAGGGATAAGTTAAAGAGAATGATGATGACATAGCAAATACGATGGATGATCCAATCATTCTCGATTCCTTGATTTTGGAACCGTTTCTATAAGCATTCTCAGTTAAAATATTTTTACAAAATGGCACCCCATCAATTGTTATTAAAATATCACAGAAACATTATAAAGGTGCCTTAGTTGAGCAACTTACAGTTTGAAAATACATTTTCACTACTTTCCTTGCAGTTTTGTATTGTCATTATCAGTATTTGAACAGTTAGTCAATTTTTTATCAGTTTATACAATAGTTTTTTGTGTATTAATAATGAATGTTTCTTTTAGCGGCTGGTTTGGGCGATGTTAGGAACGAACTTGATCCCAATTTGACGTACGAAGGAGAAAACCACGTGCTTATTCAACAGACCGTTAATTGGCTTCTCAAAATAGCTCCGCAAATGCTTGAAGGTAGACAAATATCCACTCCATTGCAATCAATTGATTTCTTATCGAACGGTTTGAACATTTTGAAGAATAGTAGATTCAGTGCTAGAGGAACCGATGAAGTTAGTCATCCAGAAAGTAAGTTTTTCTGTATTTTACTTATAATTTAGCCTGGGAGCTTATAACCCCACTAGGCTACTTGTTCATTTATTAAGAGTCAAATATTTTTTTTAAAATCAATTATAGTTACGTGATCTTATTGGTATCAATAACTGAATATACCGATAAAATGATTTTTAGTTTGAGTTAAGGAAAACATTATCAATCTTATAGTCCAGGGCGCATCTGTTTTGAGATGGACGTTGACAGGTGACTCATATTTTTTTTTGCAGAAATTGCTTGGAATTATCTCATAATTGAGTTATCCTCCCACTCAAAAAGGTCCGGAACATTGTTTAAATAATCAAAATGTCAAAAAATGAAGGAAAAATTCGATTTTTTCTTCGTTTTTGATTATAACTTTAAAAGTATTCACTTTCTAGAAAAGTTGCACCGATATGAAAGTTGCATAATTAAATTTCCTACAATATAGGATTGGGTAAAAATTTTAAAATTTGTCACCCTTGTTGCAAAATAGCAATAATTGCGAAAAAAACATAAAAAGAAAACAAGTATTCGCATTTTACGTTTTTCAAATATTTATGCTACACGTAGGACCTTCATATTTTACCCAGATAAACTTTATGATATAATAAAACAATACTGTAAATTTTATTAAGATCGGTTCAATAGATTTTGCAAAATAAATTTTGCTATCCAGCTTTCGCAAAAAAAAAATCATTTTTTCAAAATTGTAGGACTAAAAATAAAGCAGATAGCAAGTTGAATTTTTTTTGCACATAGAAGAATACTGTACCTTTCATTTGCAATATTTGCAAAATTAAAATCGGTTAACTACCGCGGCGTCAGGAATTTTTTTAAATAAACATTAAATTTTGGTGCTACGCGCAGGACAGCGGTGTTCGATTCACACAAGTTGATTTCCACCATAATTTCTTCCAATCTTTATCTAATATAATATATTAGATGAAGATTGGAAGAAATTATTTTCTTACTCTATATTTTGTTGTATTTTAATATTTTAATTCCACAAAAATCAAAATAATTTGATTATTGTTTGTGAAATATTGTTTAAAAAATTGCAGATGTTTAAAAATAATAAACTTTTATTCTCTAAGTTAAAATATATGAACGAAGAAATTTTTTGCTAAAAAAAGTGTTATTTCAAAGGATTTATGTATGTGATTTTATTTTGCAATAAACAAATTTATTTATTTATATCGAAATGTACTAAAAATTAAAATTTACCAATCATTACCAAAGGTCATTGGAATGCCCAATCAGAGCAAACGTATCCGCTGTCCTGCGCGTAGCACCAAAAATAAATGTTTATTTAAAAAAATTCCTGACGTCGTGGTAGTTAACCGATTTTAATTTTGCAAATTGCAAATGAAAGGTACAGTATTCTTCTATATGTACAAAAAAAATCAAATGGTTGTCAAATGCTATTTTCAGTCCAGTAACATTTTGAAAAAATGAAAATTTTTTGCGAAAGCTGGATTGCAAAATTTATTAAACCGATCTTAATGAAATTTACAGTATTGTTTTACTATATCATAATTTTTTTCTGGGTGAAATATGAAGGTCCTACGTGTAGCACAAATGGTTGAATAACGTAAAATTCGAATACTTGTTTTTTATGGTTTTTTCGGAATTATTGCTATTTTGCAACAAGGGTGACAAATTTTAAAATTTTTAACTATCCCTATATTGTAGCAAATTTAATTACGCAACTTTTATGTTATTTCAACTTTTCTCGGAAATGGATACTTTTAAAGTTATAATCAAAAAACGAAGAAAAAACTCGAATTTTTGCTTCATTTTTTTGACATTTTGATTATTTAAACAATGTTCCGGACCTTTTTGAGTGGGAGGATAACTCAATTATTATTATATGAGCCTTTTAGAAGCAATTTCTGCAAAAAAATATGAGTCACCTCTCAACATCCAAACGTACTAATATTTTTACAGATGCGCCCTGGTCTATTAGTAGTCTGTGGTTAAAAGAAACAAAGCTATTTTCATTGTATGCTGTGTAAGGAAGATGGGGCCTGTGTTTTAAGATCAACTTGTCTTGGAGTCTATCTTCGGTCTACGATTGTCTGATGAGCTTTAAGTACAGCGATACTAGTCATAGTGTGTTTCAATGCAAATTTTCAATAGCAATTGGCAACAATACAAAAATTGGAGAGAATCGTCATCATCAATGCCTTTCGTTTCTAATGGAATGTTTGCCACTTTTATTTAGAACTCTTTGATTCACTTATTGTGGTGAATCACTCCACATTCTTCTTGGGCATTGTCAAAGTTGGTTGTACGACTTGGCTTTCGTTACAATTTTCTTCCACTCATTTCGATCTGTGCATAGGTCCTTCCAGTTTCTCAGTTTCAGGATTTTGATATCTCTGGTCATTCTCTTTTCTCCCTCTAGATTTTCCCCTTGGTATTGCAATTCATGGCTTCCATCTGGTAACCCTGTTAATCGATAGGTCGCTTTTCCTTCCTTCTCTCTATGTGTCCCAGCAATGTGAGAATTAGAAGACGAGGTAGACCAAAACTGAGGTGGATAGACCAAAACACGGGGTAGACCAAAACACGGTACTTTCAATTTTTTTTCTTTGTATTCTTTTCGATGATGTTCTTCTTTAGTTTATATCTGTTTAATTCTTGCTTGGTTTTTCTGTTTGATTTTGGTCTCGCATTCTGTATCGAACCATTCTTTCCTTCTTTTCATTTCCTTCTATCCTAGCCTCTCTTCAGCTGAACTCAAAATGAATTCTTTTCTATTTTTCCATATTTGCTAACTTCTTTCCAGGTTCCATCTCTTTTTGTTTTGGTCTTGTCTTGGTCTTTCTGTTTTAATTACTTTCATTTTTATTTCTCCTATGACCAGAAAATGGTCCCTGTCCGCGTTTGCTCTTCTATATGATCTGAAGTCGTGCATTATTGTTTTCCATTTTTAGGAATTTGTAGGATATTAGTATGTGGTCTATCTGATTGCCATCTGTGGTGCCATGTAACTTTATGTTCTCTTCAGTTCTCGAATAATTGTGGCGACACGCTTCAATTACTATTTTACTATTTTATTAATTGCTAATTTTAAATATTAACTTTTCTTTCTAAACGAAATAATATGGTAGCATTTAAGGTACTAGTACACTTTAGAAGACCAAAATAATCATTTTTTTTTCAAGAATTTTTTTCTCAGAACATTTATTAAAAATGAACGTAAAAATTTGTACATATTAATATCTAACTCTTAGAGAGTACAAAAAATATATCTTTGTTCATTTATGCACGTACATTGGGATATCTGAAACAAAAAAATCGTTCTGCATTTGAAAAAGGAAGTTTTCTTACGTGACAGTTTACCACAATTTGACCAAAATATAAAAAATAAATATTTTTTTAACCATGAAAAACTGAAGAAAAACGGACGATATTTTCACAAAAATTTTTCAAATTTCCGTAAAATCTTTTTTTGCAGAATTTTTCACTAACGGTGATAAATTGTCACGTAAGAAACCTTCCTTTTTCAAATGCCGTACGATTTTTCTGTTTCAAAGATCTTAATCCTGAGATTAACTGTCCGCCATCGGAACTACTTTTTCTGAGGCCTCGACTTTGACGTCCTCTACAATATTAATATACGTACATAAATGAAAATAAATATATTTTTTGTATTCTCTAAGAGTTAGATATTAATATGTAAAAAGTTTTATGTTCATTTTTAAGAAAGGTTCTGAGAAAACAAATCCTGAAAAAATGCTTATTTTTGGTCTTCTAAAGTGTACTAGTACCTTAAAATTCACATGTGTTTCGCTCTTAATATACAAAACCAAAATGTATAAAATGAATGGCTTTTTCATGGTAAACACAAATTCCATAATAGATTACGGTACCAGATTAGCCACCCTCTTTATGTCAACTTCTTAAAAACCACAGAAATGTTTTCAGTTTTTAAAACGCCAAACCTAATAAATTGTCGCGTGTCTGGCCATATGGTAGAACCACATAATGACAGATTAGTGTTTGTGGTCTAGTTCAGTCGATACACAGCCTCCAGCTGGTTCACACAATCCAGCAGGCGTCGAGATATAAACAAAGCACGCCTTTTTTACCCAAAATAAATAAATGCAGTGCACCCATAAAGTAACGCATAAATTCGTTATTTCGTAAACCGGCGACTTTGGAAAAATCCCGAAACAGGTCGAATTTTATTTTTCAATTTCGATTTTTGAGCATATATATCATACTAGTGATGTCATCCATCTGGGCGTGATGACGTAATCGATAATATTTTTAAATGAGAATAGGGGTCATGTGATAGCTCATTTGAAAGGGTACTCAATTCTGTATTCACTTATATAAACATTAACATTATTATTTATACAGGGTGGTCAAAATGACATTTTTGTAAATTAAAAAAATTGATGTTGTTCTGAAGCTATTTCCTTGTGGAATTTTTATAATAAACTATTTTTAATGGGAAATAAGCCACAATTTTACCAAAAAAATGATTTTATTAACGTTTCGAAGCCCAAATCGGGCTTTTAAATTTAAACCCAAATTTCTACTTTAAAATGTATAATATACGTCTGAATTGCCAATATAAATGAGTCAGATTAAATAAATTATTAGAAGAATTTTTTTTTACTTAGCAACAACATTTTTGTTTATTTTAGTAGTATTTTGTATTTTGACAACGAAACCCGATTTGGGCTTCGAAACGTTAATAAAATCATTTTTTTGGTAAAATTGTGGCTTATTTCCCATTAAAAATAGTTTAAAATAATTGAGACAAAAAGAAGAATATATATTATTCATTTAATTCAAAATATTTTATTACTGTCAAAAAACAGAAAAAAATTTATTTGACAAATAAACATTGATTTTCGCATAAACGAACTGTTCAATTTGCCAAAAGGCAGGTTGGTGGCAGCTTTAACATTGAATTTAAGCGAAAAACAATATGTATTTGTCAAATAAATATTTTTTCCTGTTTTCTGACAACATTAAAACGTATTTTGAATTAAATAAATTACATATATATTCTTCTTTTTGTGTCAATTTATTTTAATTAAAAAAACGTTTGTTTGAACACTTGTATAAATAATTATGTTAATGTTTATATTAGTGAATAGAGAATTGAATACCCTTTCAAATGAGCTATCACATGACCCCTATTCTTATTTAAAAAAATCATCGATTACGCCATCACGCCCAGATGGATGACGTCACTAATATGATATATATGCCAAAAAATCGGAATTTAAAAATAAAAATCGACCTGTTTCGGGATTTTTCCTTAAAGTCGCCGGTTTACGAAATATTATTGAATTTATGCGTTACTTTATGGACGCACTGTATATTATTGACAGTTGTTTGCGTTTTATTTATTATTTTATTTGTGTGTTTCCGTGAACACCACGGAACACTTCTCTGAAATTTTTGTTCCATCTGTGTATCCTTGTCAGAGTTTTGGA